>NC_048595.1:451689400-451951900 GCF_003668045.3 Cricetulus griseus
TTCCTGAATCCATCAGTAGCAAATAGCTTTGTAATGGGAGATAGGGCTACTGAGGCCCTTCTCCATCTATGCCTGGCCATTGGTGGGCCCTTTTTGTACAGACTCACTGTACATCTGAAGTTGCTATAAGTTTGTGATTGTGTCAGTTCAGAAAATAATGTTGCATTTGCAACCTTTATTTCTTCAGTTATAAAATCAATTTCCCCTAATTTATCTCTGCAAAGAAATTTCAAATGGCCCTATTCACTCCAGGCACCTTCTTCCTAGTCACCCTACCTGTGGCTAAAAGACTATAATGTCATCCAACACACACACACACACACACACACACACACACACACACAGAGGGGAAGAGAGAGAGAGAAAACATAGAGAGAGGGAGGAGAGGGAGGGGTGAGGGAGAGAGTCAGGATATGCACTAATACACACTAGTACAGACGCTCCCAAATGAGCAATCCCTATCTGGGAATTCCAGATCTTTCCATTCTGAGGTTCTGTGTCACAATGCTTGCACTCATCCAGAGAGAAGATGCCTGCTTCTTCAGCACTGAGCACATTGGCAACAGCTTGATACTTATCAATTCATTTTAATTTCTCCAGCACAAAACTCAGACTCATCATCCTAAATAACCAAAAGAAGATAGGGAAATTAATCTAGTTATGTGACCAGAAAGAGAAGAAAATGAATTTTAATAAATGGATAGCTTTCTCTGCTGTGTTCATCTTACTAAAGCTAGACTCCACTCTTTGTCCAAAGACACAGTTGTAGAAAACTTAATTTCCAGACCCAACCTGAGTGTCAGGTTCCTCACAAACATGATGGCACTGGTGTTTGGAGGAAGGATAAATTGCCTGGACTCCTCCAACCTATAGACTGAGGATAAAGAACTTCTCTACTAACTTGCAAATCTAAATCTGATGAACGTAGCTCTTAACTTTTATAGGGGATTATTAAAACAAACAGAGGACTATGCCATCAGGTCTATGACAATTTAGAGTTTTCACTTAACATCACAGGACACTTGAGACAAAGCAGATCTGCTAAATGTTACTAAATGAAACTCCAGTGCATTGACTATCACCTGTGGCCAATTAAGCAGACCATTTCATTTTCCAGCTGGTCCTTGCAACTGCTTTGACAGTCAGTGACATCAATGGACATTGCTGCCTTTACTTGGAGCAAGATGACAGGTACAATCAGGCAGGCACAGCCATGGCTTTATTATTTCCAGTCAGCTATAGAGGACCCTTGTTAAGGAACTATGTCCAAATCTCACAGACAGATTAGCTCAACTCTCAGCTGCTTCAGAATCTGCTTTTCTTTTCTAAAACGAAAGATCAAATCCCCTCTGGCTGTCACTTGTAAAGAGGAACTATACATCTGATGGCTGAAGATGTACATATTGAAATAGGATATGTGTCCAAGTTTAACAATCTGCCAAACTGTCCATGCTTTCCTTCTGCCTTGCACCACCTCCTCCTTGAGTCATCAAACCCAGAATGTGTTCAAGACCATGGAAGTTGAACAGAAGTATTCTGAAGGTGAAGTGACATGCAGCCATCCTCACGATCACTTGATTGAATGATGAGAGATACAGAACAATAAGCGAAAGGCCACCACTCAGAGTGGTCTGTGCATATAATATAATATCTCCACCAATTTCCAGGAAGCTAAGAGGAGGCAGGGAAGACAGCTACTGCCTGCATTCCAAGCAGTGAGAAGACTTCAGTATTGAGTTGTGTAGTTCGACATATGAATGGCATCACAAGTGAAAGTTAAATGTAAAGAAAATTATAAGCTCAAGAGATGAGACATAAACTCATCCTAATTTCTTAGATGGCTAGGATGGTCTCCATTGTTGTTCAGTGAAAACTGAGAGTTGGATGCAAACTCAGAATTAGGATCCAACACACCTGGACACTGCCAAGGCTTCCAGGTAGGCCAGGGGATGGTTCCGGTTCCTGCTCAGCGGCCCTGCTTGGAAACATCTGACACCAGGGATCTGCTCAACGGATCCGAACTCAGCAGCGGGATCCAACACACCTAGACACTGCCAAGGCCCTGGTAACAGTGCCACCTCCATCCACGACAAGAAGACAAACATCAGAGTATTGGAACTGTTTGCATCTACCAGAAGGGAACCTTGGTCCCATACCCACCAGGAGAGGAAGAGATTCCTGCTATACCCACCAGAAGAAAGGATGAGAAGAGGACAAGGTAAAAGCACATTCAACAACAGAAAACCCAATATGACATCACCAGAGACTAGGAACCATACACCAGCAAGACCTGAACATCGCAATGCAGAGGAAGCAGAAGAGAATGAGCTTAAAAAACATCTTCATGAAAATGATAGATGACCTCAAAGAGGACATGAGAAAATCCCTTAAAGAAATGGAAGAAAAAACAAACCAAAAAATTACAAGAAATCAACAAATCTCTCAAGGAAAGAGTTCAAGACTTAAAAACTGAAATAGAGACAATAAAGAAAGCACAATCTGAGAGAATGCTGGAAACAGAAAAGCTGCGTAAATGATCAGGAACTACAGACACAAGCATAACCAACAATACAAGAGACGGATGAGAGAATCTCAGGAGTTGAAGACACACCAGGAAAAATAGACTCATCAACCAAAGAAAATCTTAAGCCCAACAAATCACTAACACAAAATATCCAAGAAATATGGGATACTGTGAAAACACCAAACCTAAGAATAATAGGTATAGAAGAAGGTGAAGAAATCCAACTCAAAGGCACAGAAAACATATTCAACAAAATCATAGAAGAAAACTTTCCCAACCTAAAGAAAGACATGCCAATGAAAATACAAGAAGCCTACAGAACACCAAATAGACTGAACCAACAATAAAGGTCTCCTCACCACATAATAATCAAAACCCCAAACATAGAGAACAAAGAGAAAATATTAAGAGCAGCAAAGGGAAAAGGTCAAGTAACATATAAAGGCAAACCTATCCGAATTACACCTGACTTTTCCATGGAAACTCTGAAAGCCAGAAGGTCCTGGATAGATATTCTACCTACACTAAGCGACCATGGATGCCAGCCCAGACTACTATACCCAGCAAAGCTTTCAATCAATATAAATGGAGAAAACAAGATATTCCATGACAAAACCAGATTCAAACAATACATAACCACCAATCCAGCCCTACAGAAAGTTCTGGAAGGAAAACTGCAACCCAAGGAAGTTAACTACAACCAGAAAAATATAGGCAATAGATAATCCCACTTTACCAACAGTCAAAAGGAAAAAGGGATAGAATCCCATACATAGTTACACCACCATCACCAAATCAAAACCAAACAAGAATGAACAATCAATGGTCATTAACATCCCTCAACATTAATGGACTTAACTCGAATATAAAAAGACACAGATTAGCAGAATGGATAAGAAGACAGAATCCTTCCTTCTGCTGCATACAAGAAACACACCTCAACTTCAAAGACAGACGGTACCTAAGAATTAAAGGTTGGGAAAAGATTTTCCAATCAAATGGACCCAAGAAACAAGCAGGGATAGCGATCCTAATATCCAAAAAATTGGACTTTAAACTAAAATCAATCAAAAGGGATGAAGTAGGTCACTTCCAACTCATCACAGGAAAAATCCATCAGGATGAAGTCTCAATTCTGAACATTTATGCCCCAAATACAAAGGCATCCACGTTTATAAAAGAAACATTACTAAAACTCAAATCACACATAAAACTGCACACACTTATAATGGGAGACTTCAACATCCCACTCTCACCACTGGACAGGAACACCAGACAGAAACTTAACAAAGAAACAAAAGAACCAATAGAAGTTATGGCGCAATTGGACTTAACAGGTATCTATAGAACATTCCACCCAAATACAAAACAATTTACCTTCTTCTCAGATGGAATCATCTCTAAAATCGACAACATACTTGGCAACATAGCAAACCTCAACAAGTACAAAAAAATTTGAAATAACCCCCTGTGTCTTATCAGACCACCATGCTTTAAAATTAGAAATCAACAACAACAAGAACTACAGAAAACCTACAAACTCATGGAAATTAAGTAACACACAATTGCACAATTCCTGTGTCGAGGAAGAAATAAAAAAAGAAATCGAAGATTTCCTAGAATTCAATGAGAATTCGGACACAACATATCCAAACCTATGGGATACTCCGAAAGCAGTGCTAAGAGGAAAGTTCATAGAGCTAAATGCCCACATGAAGAAACAGGAGAATAATCATACTAGAGAATTAACAGCACAACTGAAAGCTTTAGAACACAAAGAAGCCAATACAATCTGGAGGAGCAGATGCCAGGAAATAATGAAATTGAGGGCTGAAATCAATAAAATGGAAACTAGGAGAACAATACAAAGGATAAATATAATGATGAGTTGGTTCAACGAGGAAATCAACAAGATAGACAAACCTTTATCCAAACTTACCAAACAGCAGAGAGTGAACATGCAAATTAATAAAATCAGGAATGAAAAGGGGACATAACAACAGACACAGAGGAAATCCAGAGAATCATCAGGTCATAATTCGAAAACCTATATTCCTCAAAATTTAAAAAATCTAAAGGAAATGGAAACTTTTCTGGACAGATTTTACTTACCAAAATTAAATCAAGAACAGATAAACAACTTAAATAGACCTATAACCCCTAATGAAATTGAAGCAGTCATCAGAAGCCTCCCAAGCAAAAAAAAAGCCCAAGACCAGATGGCTTCAGTGCAGAATTCTACCAGAAATTCAAGGAACAGCTAATACCAATTCTCCTCAAAGTATTCCACACAATAAAAGCAGAAGGGTCATTGCCAAACTCTTTTTATGAGGCTACAATAACCTTGATACCCAAGACACACAAAGACACAACTAAGAAAGAGAACAACAGATCAATATCCCTCATGAACTTTGATGCAAAAACTCTCAATAAAATACTGGCAAATCGAATCCAAGAACACATCAGAGAAATCATCCACCATGATCAAGTAGGCTTCATCCCAGGGATGCAAGGATGGCTCAACATATGAAAATCCATCAATGTAATCCACCATATAAATATACTGAGGGAAAAAAACACATGATCATTTCACTAGATGCTGAAAAAGCCTTTGACAAAATCCAACACCCCTTGATGATAAAGGTCTTGGAGAAATCAGGGATAACAGGATCATATCTCAACCTAATAAAAGTAATATACAACAAGCCAACAGCCAACATCAAATTAAATGGAGAGAAACTCAATGCAATTCCTCTAAAATCCAGGAAAAGACAAGGCTGTCCACTCTCTCCATACCTCTTCAAAATTGTCCTTAAAGTTCTAGCTAGAGCAATAAGACAACAAAAGGAGATCAAGGGAATACAAATTGGAAAGGAAGAAGTCAAACTCTCACTATTTGCAGATGATATGATAGTCTACATAAGTGACCTGAAAAACTCTACCAGGGAACTCCTACAGCTGATCAACACCTTCAGCAAAGTGGCAGGATACAAGATTAACTCAAAAAAATCTGTAGCCCTACTATATACCGATGACATATTGGTGGAGAAAGAAATCAGAGAAACATCTGATGGGGAATGTACTGTGTATGTTCATCTTATTGATTACTGAATAAAGTACTTGTTTGGCCAATGAGACAGCAAGTTAGAAAGGACTAGGAGTCAAAGAGGATTCTGGGAAATGTAGTAGAGAAGTGGTGATCCAGGCTGGAAGTGACACAGCAAGGAGACTCATATTTAGCAAGAAGAAGCAGGAAGTGTCCCCCTTTTCCACTTTGCCTCCTCCAGCGGCAGGATGTGAGCCACCAGCAAGAGAGGGTGCCAGCAAAAGGCATCCTCTATAAAGATAAGTCTTATAACATACGTAGATTTATGATAATTAAGACTGAGCTAGCAGATGGAAGTCCTAGTCATTGGCCAAGCAGCTTTGTACCTAATACAAGTCTCTCTGTGCATTAATTGGGGCCCTAACACAGGCGGGCAGCTGGTGTAGACCGGCCACATGGCAGTAGGGCTCGGGCGGCGTTAGCAGAAAAATTTATCATAACAAACATTACCCTTTACAATTGCCACAAACACCATAAAATACCTTGGGGTAACACTAACCAAAAAAGTGGAAGACCTGTACCATAAGAATTTTTAGTTTCTAAAGAATGAAATTAAAGAAGATACCAGAAAATGGAAAGATTTCCCATGGTCTTGGATTGGTAGGATCAACATAGTAAAAATGGCAATCTTGTCAAAAGTAATCTACAGAATCAATGCAATCCCCATCAAAATCCCAACACAATTCATCACAGATATTGATATAACAATTCTCAATTTTATATGGAAAAACAAAAGACCCAGGATAGCCAAAACAACCCTGTACAATAAAGGAACTCCTGGAGGCATCACCATCCCTGACTTCAAGTTATATTACAGAGCTATAGTCCTGAAGTGTGCTTGGTATTGGCACAAAAATAGACAGGTTGACCGATAGAATAGAGTTGAAAACCCTGATATTAACCCACACACCTACGAACACCTGATTTTTGACAAACAATCCAAATTTATACTATGGAACAAAGAGAACATCTTCAACAAATGGTGCTGGCATAACTGGATGTGGACATGTAAAAGACTACAGATAGACCCGAGCCTTTCGCCATGCACAAAACTTAAGTCAAAATGGATCAAAGACCTCAACATAAATCCAGCCACACTGAACCTATTAGAAGACAAAGTGGGAAATACCATTGAATGAATTGGTACAAGAGACTGCTTCCTGAACATTACACTGTCCCGCGCACGCTGTATTTTCTCGGCCGGCAAGAAATACACGCAGGACACTCGGATCCTTCTGCAGAAAAGCTTTAATGCATCTTGAGAGAGAGCATAAGCTTACCAGAGCGGAGACACTGAACTAAGAAACCCATCCCTTATAAAGGCTGGCCAGCCGCCTGGGACATGTTACCCTATGAATGGCTTCAGCTCCTCAGGCCAAATGAGCCACAGGATAGGCAGAGATCAAAGGAATGGAGATTACCCAGCGCCTGTGAAGTAATTTACATCTTGGTGTCTTTAGGCACCATTATTGTAATGGAGCATGCAGGAAACGGCCCCCTACATATCCCCCTTTTTTTATTAATTAATGAAAAGGCTTTATTTTTTTTTCTTTTTTAAAACTTTTTTTCAGATTTTTTTAATTTAAATCAGAAACAACCTTGTTTTACATGTCAATCTCGATTCCCTCTCCCTCTCCTCTTCCCCTGCTCCCCCACTAACCCTCTATCCCATCCCCCTTATGCTCCCCAGGGAGGGTGAGGCCTTCCATGGGGATATTTTTTTTCTTTTTTTATTAAATTATTAATATTTTCACATATACTTTCCCTCTCCCTCTCCCTCCCCCCACCCCCATTCCTTCTCCCCCACCTCCAACCTACCCCCCACCCCATCCACCCGCCACTCCCCAGGCAGGGTAGGGCCCCCAACCAGGGTTCCACCAAGTCCACCAAATCTTCCTGTGCTGGGCCTAGGCCCCTCCCCATGTGTTCAGAGACAGAGCGAATCCCTTCAAGTGGGATGGGCTCTCGAAGTCCCTCCCACCCACCAGGGCAAAACGCCAGTCCACCTCCCTCTGGAGTCATTCATGATTTCTAGTTTCCTTGGGGTAGAGGATTATAGGCTGGTAAACCTTTGCTCTATGTCTAAAAATCCCAGGAGTGCAGGGGCCTCCCCATTGGCATCCATGATCAGGGGGCTGGATTAGTCCTGTACTGTCCTCCCAAAGAGCATCTGGGGTCGATATGCTTTCCCTTTTTCAGGCCAACTGTTTCTGTGGGTTTCTCCAACCAGGTACAGACCCCTTCGTTCTTCATTCCTCCCTCTCTTCAACTGAGTTCCAGATTTCAGCTCAGTGTATTTCTGTGGATGTCTGTCTCTGCTCTCATCAGCCACTGGATGAGGACTCTAGAATAGCATAGAGAGTATTCATCAATCTCATTCTAGGGGAAGGGTTTCTAGGCCAACTTCTCCTCCACTGCCCAGACTGTCAGATCGTGTCATCCTTATAGGTCTCTGGAGATCTTCCTAGTTCCAGATCTCTTCTCGGACCTATAGTGGCTCCCTCTGATACGGTATCTCTCATCCTGCTCTCTCTCCTCTATTCTTCCCCCAACTCAATATATCTGCTCCTCCATTTCTTCTCCTCTACTCTTCATCTTGTGCTCTTATTGTGGCAGCACCCACTTCCCTACCCTCATGCTCTCAATTAGCTAGGGAGTTCATGCCATTTCCCATTCCTGGGGTCCATTTATCCCTTAGAGTCATTCATGATTTCTAGTTTCCTTGGGGTAGAGGATTATAGGCTGGTAAACCTTTGCTCTATGTCTAAAAATCATATATGAGTGAGTACATACCATGTTTGTCTTTTTGTGATTGGGTTACCTCACTCAGGATGGTTTCTTCTAGTTCCATCCATTTGCCTGCGAATTTCAAGATTCCATTGCTTTTTTCTGCTGAGTAGTACTCCATTGTATAAATGTACCACATTTTCTCTTTCCATTCTTCAGTTGAGGGGCATCTAGGTTGTTTCCAGGTTCTGGCTATTACAAACAATGCTGCTATGAACATGGTTGAACATATGTCCTTGTTGTATGGACAAGCAGTATTTGGGTATATACCCAAGAGAGGAATGGCTGGATCTTGAGGTAGATTGATTCCCATTTTTCTGAGCAACCGCCATACTGATTTCCAAAGTGGTCTTACAAGTTCACACTCCCACCAGCAATGGAGGAGTGTTCCTTCTTCTCCACAACTTTATATTTTTACAAGCAAATAGGTCACCCATATGTTGAGGGATAGAGGTAGAGGTTGTACCTTCCCAAAATCAAACATTAAGACTGTGTACGAGAGTCGCCATCAGGCTGTTAGCTTGACCCGAAGCGCTCTTGACCTGTCCTCTGCCGTTTTTCTGGGAAAGGGAGCCTCGGGCAGGTAACCCTTATGCAGGTCAACGTACCTCTCAGAGAAGCCTGTATATTAGGCAACTCTGTGCGATGCCTTTGCTCAGCATCCCTCATTGGGCTGCTCAAACCAGACACTCTACCCTGTGCAATGAGCCTAGGCTCCGGGTGTGCAAGAGCTGTCTGGCCGGCGGCCTATTGCTTAAGCATAGTTAGCCAAAATATAAGCGTTTGGGCGATCTCTCTTTGTTTGAGCACTCGAGCTTACAGACCAGCCAGAGGAGTAACACCAATCCGCAAATGGCTGCATCAAACAATTCCACCCCCACCCCTTTAGCGATACAATCTCTCCGCCAAGGACAGGAGTTAATCTGGATAACAATAGCGGCTCTCAACTCCCGGGGAGAGGGTGGAGTTTCGACTTTTGAAGGTCCGAAGGGGCTCTTCGGGTTGAGTCTTTTTGGGATCCACAGGGGATTCTCTTCATCCTGTGGAAAAACACAATATCGCTCCCCTGGATCTTATGAGAATAGGATCCGGGCCTCTCCAAAGATCAGTTAAGATATCTTTCCATTTTACCATTTCCTTTTGGCCTTTTAGGTTTTGAGGTGAGACGCTTGGCCCGAGCGTCAATGTTTATGAGGCTTTAAAGCCCCAGGCATTCCAGGCCTTTAAGAAGTGTTGAATAGCAGGCATGGCCTTTTCCCCTATCAAAGACTGGGAAAGCCATCTGTAATTTTCTCCGCTCCTCTGATGGTAAAAAGGAGTCAGTACCAAATAATGGGGGTGCTGATAGAAGTACACCCGCTGAATTAACAGGCGATGGCCTCATATTTGTTTTCATTTTGGCAGCCGATATCTATCGGGGTGGTATTGTGCTGCCTCCTCCTCTAGCTCTGCTTCCTTGCTAGAGTCTAAAATCTCAGAGTCTGAGCTGCTCAGCTCCAAGGCCTCTAGTTTCGTTGTAGGGCAGAGGCTAGGTTTTGAGTCATCTAGCTGAGCTGTTTCCTCTAAAACTTTATCTCTTGAGCTTTTAGAGTCATCAGAGCTATCAAGATTTAAAGCTTTAAACTTATTTACAGAATCATCTAACAAATTATTCACTCCCTTGTCAGTAGACATCCCAGGAGGTCCTTTTTTCTTATTTGTTGTTGTTTTTCTTAACAAATTATTTACTCCCTTGTCATTAGACATCCCAGGAGGTCCTTTTTCCTTATACACTCCCTTGTCAGTAGACATCCCGGGAGGTCCTTTTTTCTTATATTTTATTGTTAGGCGAGCCCCATCTCTCACCACATTCGGTTTCTGATATGTAATTCTGGACTTCTTTAAGATTGTTACAACAGTGAGAAAAGTCAAAATAGCTCCTAGTAAAAGCATAGAAGCCTCTATATTAACCTCCCACAATAGCAACATTCCCAAGCCAAAGTCCAGAAAAAACATACCTCTCCGAATTTACCACCCTGCAGTTCTGAATCCGCCCCGTTAGAGGGGTCTCCGTGGTGCCAGAGATGTTCACATGTTCCCGGGTTTTGGCACCATATGTCCCGCGCACGCTGTATTTTCTTGGCCGGCAAGAAATACACGCAGGACACTCGGATCCTTCTGCAGAAAAGCTTTAATGCATCTTGAGAGAGAGCATAAGCTTACCAGAGCGGAGACACTGAACTAAGAAACCCATCCCTTATAAAGGCTGGCCAGCCGCCTGGGACGTGTTACCCTATGAATGGCTTCAGCTCCTCAGGCCAAATGAGCCACAGGATAGGCAGAGATCAAAGGAATGGAGATTACCCAGCGCCTGTGAAGTAATTTATATCTTGGTGTCTTTAGGCACCATTATTGTAATGGAGCATGCAGGAAACGGCCCCCTACATTACACCTATAGCAAAGACACTGAGATCAATAATTGATAAATGGGACCTCCTGAAACTGAGAAGCTTTGGTAAAGCAAAGGACACAGTCAGCAAGACAAAACGGCAGCCTACAGACTGGGAAAAGACATCTGACAGAGGGCTGATCTCCAAAATATACAAAGAACTCAAGAAACTAGTCTCCAAAACACCAAATAATCCAATTAAAAAATGGGGTACAGAACTAAAAAGACAATTCTCAATAGAGGAATCCAAAATGGCTGAAAGATACATAAGAAAGTGTTCAACATCCTTAGCCATCAGGGAAATGCAAATCAAAACAACTTTGAGATACCATCTTATTCCAGTCAGAAAGGTAAAAGACCAAAACACCAATGACAGTTCATGCTGGAGAGGATGTGGAGAAAGGGGAACACTCCTCCACTGCTGGTGGGAGTGACAACTTGTACAGCCAGTTTGGGAATCAGTATGGGGACTCCTCAAGAAAATGGGAATGAGTCTACCAGAAGATCCAGCCATTCCACTCCTAGGCATATACCCAAAAGAAGCACATTCATACAAGAAGGACACCTGTTCAACCATGTTCATAGCAGCACTATTTGTAACAGCCAGAAACTGGAAGCAGCCTAAATGCTCCTCAACTGAAGAATGAATAGAGAAAATGTGGTACATTTCCATAAGGAGTCCTACTCAGCAGGAACAAAAAAATGGAATCTTGAAATTTGCAGGAAAATGGATGGAACTAGAAGAAACCATCCTGAGTGAGGTAACCCAATCACAAAAAAACAAACATGCTATGTACTCACTCAAATGTGGATTTAAGACATAGAATAAAGGATTACCAGCCTACAATCCACACTGCCAGAGAAACTAGTGAACAAGGAGGACGCGAAGTGGGACATACATGGTCCCCTGGAGAAGGGGAATGTGACAAGATCTCCTGAGCAAATTGAGAGCATGGGAAGAGGGGGGAGGGAGCTAGGAGAATGAGAAGGAGAGAAGAGGAGGGATGCAGAGGACATGAGGGAGCAGAAAGGTTGAGTCAGGCGAAGAACAGAAGAAAACAAGAATGGAGATACCATAATAGAGGGAGACATTTTAGGTTTACAGAGAAACCAGGCACTAGGGAAATGTCTGGAGAGCTACAAAGATGATACCAGCTAACAAACTAAGCAACACAGGAAAGGCTACCTTAAATGCCTAATAATGAGATTGATGACTGACTCATATGCCACCCAATAGCCCTCATCCAGCAGCTAGTGGAAGTAGAAGCCGACACCCACAACTAATCACTGAACTGAACTGGAATCCAGATGCTGAGAAGGACAAGTGAAGAGCAAAGAGGTCCATACCAGGCTGGTGAAATCCACAGAAACAGCTGACCTGAACATTGGGGAACTCTTGCTCCCCAGACTGATAGCTGAGAGAGCAGCATGGGACTGATCCAGACCCTAGGAACATGGGTAGGAAACCTCGGAAATCTACAGGACCTCTTGCAGTAGATCAGTACTTATCCCTAGCATAGGTGTGGAATTTGGGAGCCCATTCCACATAGAGGGATACTCTCTGAGCCAAGACACATGGGGGAGGGCCTAGGCCCTATCCCAAAGGATATGATAGACTCTGATGACACCCTATGGAAGACCTCACCATGGGGGGGAAGGATATGTGAAAGGTAGGGTTTTAGTTGGGGGGTGGTAGGGGAGGGAGAAGGGAACTGGGATTGTCATGTAAAAACAATCTTGTTTCTAATTCAAATAAACAAAACCTGCAAAAAACAAACAAACAAAAAACTGGGAGTTGAGAACCAAGGTAATGCTCAGCATGGTGGTAGACATATGGAATCCCAGAACTTGGCAAAGGAAACATGAAGATAGTTAGAGGTCACTCTGAACCGCAGAGCAGAATTCTACCCCAAAAGAAGAAAGATCCAATGTGCTTTCCACAACCACACAGCTCAGATGAAAATGTTCACCTCTCTGCTCTACAAAAATTAGGATGAGGGCACAGGATGTGAAGTGCTCACTGCCAAGTATGAAGACCTGAGTGTAGATCCCCAGATGACACCCATAGAGAAGCCTAGCATGGGGGCACCCACCTGGGACCCAGGAAGTCTGGGAGACAGAAACAAGTAGATCCCAGAGCCTTGCTGAGAAGACAGCCTCAACAAATTGGCAAGCTCCGGGTTAAATAAGAGAGACACCTTGTCTCAAAAGTTAAGCTGGAAAATGATTGAGAAGGATAACGTCAACCTCTGGTCACCATATGCACACACACACACACACACCACATACCTCATACACACTTCACACACACACACACACACACATCATACACATACATACCACACACACATACCTATAAATACCACACACACACACACATACACACACACACTTAAAAAAATTAAGCACAGCAAACCTATGGTGTGTGTGTGTGTGTGTGTGTGTGTGGTGTATAGGTTTGTGTGTGTGGTGTATAGGTGTGTATTTGTGGTGTGTATGTGTGTGTGTCACATATTTGAAATCTTCCTTGCAAGTGAGCTGAAATTCATTCCTGACAAATGAAGTAATACCTGTCACTACGGCTCCCAAGACTGCAGCTAGTGTTAAAGCAACAAGCTTAATTAATAAAAATTGATAAATCATCTGTTTTTTCAACAATTGGTTATCGAATGTCTGCAATGCCACTCTGGAGTATTTTCCCCACCAGTCAACACTATGCACTGCTCCAGCACCAGGAACTTAGTAGTAGCTGTAAGTGCAAAATCACTTCCTAATAGACCTCAAGTGTGCAAATTGGGAAAGCCGATAGTAAACAAAATAAATAAATTTTTAGATATGTTACTAGGTGGTAAATGCGCTACAGAAATAAATGCAGCCATTTCTTCTTGAACCGACTCAACATGACAGAGGAACACCAGGCCTGTGAGAGGTTACAAACAAATGGCTGCGGAAACGGCACACTGGCTGCTCTCGTAGAGGACCCAGGCTCAGTTCCTAGCATCTACATGCAGCTCTCCATAACTCTAGTTCTAGGAGATCTGGCTCCCTCCTCTGGCCTCCAAAGACACCAGGTAGCTTACCCTTCTGACCTCCACACGTGTAGGGACAGTAAGACCATGCCTGTCAAGGCATGATCAAGGTGAGGTCAGAATGACAAAGCATAGGTTCTTAAGTACAGCGAGCACCTGGAAGCCCCTCACCTTCCCCTTCTCCCTGGTCTCGCTGCTGGGCTTCCCCGGGCACGCTCTAGTTTGCATTTGGCTGGTATTTATCTGAATAAAGGTATCTTGAACCTATAAGCTCTCCCATCACACAGCACTGGGTAAACACAATGCATGTATGTACACACAGAAAAACTATGTATACACATGAAATAAAACTAAATTCCACTTAATAAATAAATGAGTAAAAAAAATGGCAAAGATTTTAAAGTAAGAAGATACAGTTGCCAACCATTGGGAGCATAGTCTTGGGGAGGCAGAGAGAAGAGCTACTGTAGATACTCAGAGAAGAGTGAGCACCCTGTGCTGAAGAGAAAACAGGGAACCCAGTGTGGCTAAAGAGTGTGACGTCAGGGAAGCAGAAAAGAAAAGCAGCCAAGACATTTTACAGGCAACTTTGGTTTTTAACATGTTTAGTTTTACCTGAATAAAACAGGAACCACTGGACCAGAGCAAAATATTAGTTGCATTTTGAACTGACCACTCTAAGCCTTGTGTTGACAAAATATTGGGGTTGCAAGAGTGGGAGCAATAAAACCAGTTAGGAGGCCATCGCCAGAATGAAGCCCACAGGGCTGGGGAAATCGCTCAATGGCTAAACATACTTGCTGCTACTCCAGGGGACCCATGTTTGATCCCCAGCATGCAGATCAGGCAAGGAGCTAATAACTTCCTGCGACTCCAGTTTCTGAGGGTCTCGGTTACTTCTCTGTAAATGGACACGGAGTCTAAGGCAGCTTATACATATTTAATTGAGGGCTTGCTTACAGTTTCAGAGGCTGAATCTGTGAACATTATGATGACAGGAAAGATGGCAACAGGCAAGCAGGCATGGCTCTGGAGCAGTTGCTGGGAATGAGACAGACAGAGAGAGAGAGAGAGAGAAAGAGAGAGACTATACCTGCCTGCCTGGCTGACATGGGCTTTTTAAAACCTCAAAACTCAGCCCCCACACCTTCTCCGAGAAAGCCACACCTCCTCCAAAAGGGTCACACCTCCTAATCCTTCCCAAGTTGATACACAAACTGGGAAATAAGCTTTCAAACCAAATGGTCTATGGGGGCCATTCTCATTCAAACCAGTACAATAGGAATCCGGCGTCTTCTTTTGCCCTCTGAAAGGGAGTACACACATGTGGCATTCACACACATGACACAAATACAAATTTATTTATTTTTTTTAGCGAATGAAGCTTGAACCTGGGTTTTAGCAGGGAAACTAGTCCAAGTTAAGATTCTGGAAGCACACAAAGATCAAGCCATAAAGAATTCTGCAGGAATGGTGTTAAGCAGGAGGGTAAAGACTAAGGATGATCTGAGGCTGTGCTAGTTTCACTCATCTGGGGTTTTGCTTGTATAGCATTTGAAGATAGGCAAGACTGCAGGTACAGCATATTTTAGGAGAAAACCCAAGTGTTCTGTTATTAGCATGATTAGTTTAATGTATCTATAAAACATCTAAGTGGAGATGTTAATAGGCAATTGAATATATGAATCTGTAATTGAGTTCCAGTTTGGAGATATAAATTTGTGAGTAGACAAAGTAAATGTGATAATAAAAGGAGGTCCCAGGAGAGTAAGTACAGATAGAGATCCAAGAGTTCATCCCTGGACGATTTAGTCATGAGAGGAGGAAACGATGAACAGGAACTAGTACGGAAGTTTAAAAGAAGTGCTCAGTACAGAGCGACACCAGAAGCAGGTGGAAAACTGGGTTCAGAAAAGGACGACGATCACTATGCCCACCAATGTTGGTAATGATTGCCTAAAACACTGTATTAACAACACAAAGTGCTTTATTGTGCAATGCAACCTGATTCGTTCAAATTGACACTAGCGATCAGAAAAAGAAATGTAAATACTAACAGTAATCTGTTGCATGATGTCTTAGGTAGAAGTTTTGTGCTGTGAAGAGACACAATGACCACGGCAACTCTTATGAAGGAAAACATTTAATTGGGGTGGCTTATGGTTTCAGAGGTTTAGTCCATGATCGTTACGGCCAGAAGCATGACGGCATGCAGGCAGACATGGTGCTGAAGAAGGAACTGAGAGTTCTCCGTCTTGACCCTCAGGCAGCAGAAGGAGAGACTGTGTGCCACACTGGGCCTAACTTAAGCATGTAAGACCTCAAACACCAACCCCTAAATGACGCACTTCCTCCAACAAGGCCACACCTCCTAATAGTGCCATTCCCTATGGGCCAAGCATTCAAACATGAGTCTATGGGGGCTATGCCTATTCAAACCACCACACGGTATATACTTAGTCTGCCTTGGGCACATAATCATCATAATCACAATGACTACTCTGAAAACTCAACTCCATTGCAGAAAATTCCTCTGGCTCTGAGAACTTCTGTGGTTTTCCTGAGCTCAGGCAACTCTTTAAGGTCACACACTGTGGTTACAGCCACTATTCAATATTCCATAGTAATGATATCTCCACATCACAGTCCTCACTGGTCTGAATCTCCAATCTTTAGAGAATTGTATTATTTTGGGCAAAGATCACATGTAAAAGACAAAGAATAAAATATGCCTTCCTAACAATAAAGTTTCTAGGAAAAAGAACTTTGTTATAAAAAGGTTTGCAGTGTTTTTTACAAATTATGCACTAAAATTAACCAGACCCAAATACTCTTAAAATTAATCAATTTTCCTCCTTAATATAGAAGGTAAGACTCATGGACCATTTTCTAAATGATGCTACACTCAAAGAAGAAAAAGTCTAAGTCTTGACATTTTGATGAACAGCGTAGATATTTACTCATTCCTTCTTAGAAATAAAATATGAGGGTGTCAGGATAGAGCACATGTACCGTTTGCTACTAAATACTCTCTAAATATCTTATTTGATATATTTCCCTATCCCCCAATGTAATGCCTTTCTCTTAATTAACCACTCTAGCAGTCAGTTAAAACTCTGATGAATAAAATGTAATATCTCTATCCATTCTTCAGTTGAGGGGGCATCTAGGTTGCTTCCAGGTTCTGGCTATTACAAACAGCGCTGCTATGAACATGGTTGAACATATGTCCTTGTTGTATGAACGTGCATTATTTGGGTATATGCCAAAGAGAGGAACTGCTGGTTCTTGAGGTAGACTGATTTCCATTTTCCTGAGCAACCACCATACTGATTTCTAAAGTGGTCTTACAAGTTTGCATTCCCACCAGCAAAGGAGGAGTGTTCCTTTTTCTCCACATCCTCTCCAGCATAGACTGTCATTGGTGTTTTTGATTTTAGCCATTCTGGCCAATGTAAGATGGTATCTTAGAGTTGTTTTGAGTTGCATTTCTCTGATGGCTAAGGATTTTGAGCACTTTCTTAAATGTCTTTCAGCCATTTTAGATTCCTCTATTGAGAATTCTCTATTTAGTTCTGCACCCCACTTTTTAATTTCATTGATTGGTATTTTGGTGGCTAGCTTCTTGAGTTCATTGTATATTTTGGAAATCAGCCATCTGTCAGAGGTGGGATTGGTGAAGAGATGCTCTCTTGGCCTGAACACATGGGGGAGGGCCTAGGCCCTGCCCAGGATGATGTTGTGGAATTTGGGGAACCCTGTAGTAGGCCCTACCCTCCATGGGAGCAGAAGGGGAGAGGAAGGGGACTGGTGGGAGGCTGGGGGCTTGGGGAGGGAGAGGGAGAAGGGATTGACATGTGAAGCAAGCTTGTTCCTAATTTGAACTAATAAAAAAAAATAAAAAGTAAAAAAATAAATATAATCCTTAAATAAAGAAATCCATGTATATATAAAAATGTAATGTCTCATTGGTGAAATAGAATAGCAGTTAAATATTAAATGTCTGTGCCAACTGGAGTTGCCCAGTCCTACTGAGCTAGATCAGCTCCTTTTATAACCTCAGTTTCCCCACTTAGAAAATACAGTGGCAGAGTCTCACCCCCAGCCCTCTAGGAGACTGCTTGCAGGTGCCCCTTCTCCCACCTTCCCTCCATTCCCTGTGGACTCCATGAAATTTTGCTATAAATACAACTCTCCTCCTTTGTGTAGACCTCTTGACACTCAATTAGCCACCTATACCTAGAAACAGGTTCTGCTTGGGACACCCAGCTCAGCCTGGGACTCAGCAAGCAAAATTCCCTCTCCTTCCTGTCTGCCATGACCCTGCCTCCTGCTTCATGCCACATCAACCGCGGACTGCTTGCAGTCTCTACTTCTACTTCTCTTCCCAACTCTAGCTCCGCTGTTCATTGTAGAAGTGTTTCTAGGTGTAGATGGCTAATACACAGGAGTGGGAATAGAGGGCTGAGAAAGTCCACAGAAAGGAAAAAGCTTGGATTTATAGCAAACCTGACCAGCAGAATGCAAGAGATGGAAGAAACAATCTCAGGTATTGAAGCTTCAAAGGAAGAACTGGACACCTCAGATTAAAGAAAGAGTTAGATCCAAAAAAGGTCCAGACACAAAACACCCAGGAAATATAGGATGCTGTGAAAAGAGAAAATCTACAAATAATAGGGATAGAGGAAGGAGAAGAAATGCAGGCCAAATGCACAGAAAATATTTTCAAAAAAAATCATAGAAGAAAATTTCCCAAACTTAAATGAGGTGATTGTCAAGGTACATAAAGTACACAGAACTCCAAATACACAAAACCAGAAAAAAATTTCCTATGATGCATAATCAAAACACCAAACATATAAGACAATGAAAGGATATTAAAAGCTGCAAGGGGGGAAAGCCACATAATACACAAAGGCAGATGCATCCGAGTAATAACTGACTTCTCAATGGACATTCTAAAATCCAGAAGGGCTTGGAAGTGTGTTCTTCAAACTACAGCAAATCACAGACTACGATACCAAGGAAAATATCAATCAAAATAGACAGAGGTAGAAAACATTACATGATAATACAAAATTTAAATAGTCTGTGTCTATCAATAAACCTCTGCAGAAGGCCTTAAAATAATCTTCAGTCTGAAGAGGTTAACTATTCCAAAGAAAATATAAGGAGTAAATAAGTCAATATCAGTAATTCAAAAGAGAAGGAAAAACCCACACCATAACACCAAAATAACAGGAAATCAATAAACACTGCCAGTTGACAATTCTCAATACTAATGAACTTAATTCTGCAATGAAGACACAGACTAACAAATTGTATTTGAAAACATAAGAAAAGCACCTTACCATCAAGGATAGGTATTACCTCGGGGTAAAGGAATGGATAAAGGATATTTAAAGAAAATAGACCCAAGAAACAAGCAGGTGTAGTCATTAGAATTTCTGACAAAATAGACTTCAAACCAAAACTAATCAGAAGATATAGGGAAGGTCACTACATGCTCACCAAAGAAAAATCTACCAAGAGGTTACTGCAACCCTAAATATTTATGCACCAAACACAAGGGCACCAAGTTCATAAAAGAAATACTACTACACCTGAAAATCACATATTGACCCTCACATGGTGATAGTAAGTGACATAAATACAACACTCTGAACAATGCATAGGTCATCCAGACAAAAAACTAACACAAGAAATAGTGGAGTTAATAATGTCATGAATCAAATGAACATAGCAGATATTTACAGAACATGTCATCCAAACAAAAATGAATATACCTTCTTCTCAGCAGCTTGTGGAACTTTCTCCAAAATTGACCACATACTTGGACTCAAAGCAAGATTCAACAAGAAAATTGGAATAACAGCCTGCATCCTATCTGAGCATCATGGATTAAAGCTAGATAGCAACAACAGCATAAAGTATACAAACTTTATGGAACATGAACAAATGGATACTGGATGAAAAAAATGGTGAAGACAGAAATTAAAAAGGAAGTTTAAAACTTTTGGAATGAATGAATGAAAATGAAAAGACAAATACCCAGCCTATGGGGCACAAGGAAGGGAGGTGGAAGAGGCAAATTCATACCAGTTTTCACACACACACACACACACACACACACACACACACACACACACACAGAGAGAGAGAGAGAGAGAGAGAGAGAGAGAGAGAGAGAGAGAGAATCTCATATTAGCAACCTAAAGTTAAATCTGTAAGCTCTAGAACAAAAAGAAGTAATGCTCCAAATGAGTAGAGAGCAATAATGAAACTCAATGCTGAAATCAATAAAATAGAAACACATAAAAATACAAAGAATCAATGAAATTAAGTTGCTTCTTTGAGAAAATCAATAAGACTGATAAACCTTTAGCTAAATTAACCAAAAAATGGAGAGAAAAAATAAAAATTATTAGCAATGAAGCAAAACAATGGTAGACATCAAGGAAATATAGAAACTCATAAGGACATACCTTAAAAACCTGGACTACACTGAAAGAAAGAAAGAAAAAAAGAAAGAAAGAAAGAAAGAAAGAGAGAGAAAGAAAGAAAGAAAGGAAGGAGAAAGAAAGAGAGAGAGAAAGGAAGGAAGGAAGGAAAGATGTGGCTCTGTTGCACAATGGATAGCACATTGGACTTCTAGTGATGAAGAAAGAAAAAGAAAGAGAGAGAAAGAGAGAGAGAAAGAGAGAGAGGGGGCAGAAGAAAGAAAGAAAGGAAGAAAGAAAGAAAGAAAGAAAGAAAGAAAGAAAGAAAGAAAGAAGAAAGGAAAGAAGATAGGTAAATTTCCTAATCCATTCAACCTACCAAAGTTAAACCAAGAAACCAAGATCAGATAAGCAAGTTAAAAAGATCCATAACCCCTAGTGAAATAGAAGTGGCAATTAAGAGTCAACAAAAAACAAAAACAAGCAAACAACAACAACAACAAATGAGCCAGATGATTACAGTGCAGAATTCTACCAGACCTTCAAATAAGAATACCAGTACTTCTCAAATTAGTCAACAAAATAGAATCTGAATGAACATTGCCTACTTCTTTTTATGAGGCCACATTTACCCTGTTACCTAAACCACATAAACAGAACTATAGATCAATTTTCCTTATAAACATAGATGCAGAAGTTCTCAGAAAATAACAAATCAAAACCAAGAATACATCAAAAATTATCTGCCATGTATAGGTAAGCAGAGATGCAGGGATGGTCCAATATACATAAATCAATAAGCATGAAGACAAAAACTACATGAGTGTCTTATTAGCTGTACAAAAGGCCTTTGACAAAATCCAATATCCTGAAGAGCAGATAAAGGGACATCTCTCAACATAATAAAGAAAATATACAGAAAGCCCACAGGCAGCATCAATATAATAGAAACTAGGAAACACCTTTACTAAAATCAGGAAAAAGACCAGGATGTCAACTATTCAATACAATACCTGAAGTCTTAGCTAGACCAAGAAGACAACTGAAGGAGATCAAGGAGATACAAATAGAAAAGGGAGAAGTCAAAGTATCTTTATTTGCAGATGACAAAATATAAAAGACAACAAAAAAACTCTACCAGGAAACTCTTATAGCTGATAAAAACTTTCAGCAAAGTAGCAGGATACTAAATTAAGATCCCAAATCATCCTGAATGAGGTAAGCCACTCCCCAAAAGACAATATTGTATGCATCCTCTTATATGTGGATGTTAACTTTTAAGTCTTTAATAGGTATGCCAGTGTCCAGTTGACCACAGAAATTAGGTAGAGAGTAAGGAACTGGGGGGTTGGGGAAAGATTTTGACAAGGAAGGAATAATAGAATACATAGTTAACGTGAAACAGGGAGGAGACTGGACTAGGAAGAGAAAATAGGGAGGGGAGGGAAGGGGCATTGGGGGGATTTGACCAAAGACTGCTAACAGTAAGGGCCATTTGAGGGGTCATACAGAAACCAACAACTGTAGAAGTTTCTTAAAATATATAGTGAAGGAAATACAAATAGAATCCTTAAATAATGAGGGATGTGGGAAGCCCCATTGAGACATAGCTCACACCAAGTGAACCCTCCAGTGCCGGGAACCGGTTACAGCTAACGAAGTTGTTGGTCAAAACAACTAAAATAGTTCTGTGCAGCTGTGATACATAGAAACCACAACAATGGGCAGCCTGGCAAGATACCCTTCAGGGTATGTCTTACTTAGGGTTACCGTTGTTGTGATGAAACACCATGAACAAAAGCAAGTTGGGGAGGAAAGGCTTACACTTCCATACCACTGCCCATCATTGAAGGAAGCCAGGGCAGGAACTCAAAGAGGTCAGGAACCTGGAGTCAGGAGCTATTGCAGAGTCCAAAGAGAGGTATTTGTTGTCTATAGCTTGCTCGGCCTGCTTTCTTATAGGATCAAGAACTACCAGCTCAGAGATGGTGCCATCCACAATGGGCTGGGCCCTCCATCAATCTTTAAGAAAGTGTCTTATAGCTGGATCTTATGGAGGTATTTTCTCAAATGAAGTTTGCTCCTTTCGTATAACTCTAGCTTGTATCAAGTTGGCCTAAAACTATACAGCACAATGACATTCTACTATATTCATAAATCAGCGTCTTGCTCACTTCTCATCATCAGAGAAGCTTCCTCTTACAGTAGATAGTAACCAAAACAGAGACCCGCAACTGGATGGTGTTCATAGTGAGAGACTTTGGAGCACTCATTCCTAATAAGATGTCTTCATCAAACTCTGTAGTGGGTTATTTGATCACTTTGTGAAGATGTATTGCTCTGATTGGCGTAATAAAATTGGCCGAACAGCCAATAGCTAGGCAGCAGGTATGGGTGGGACTTCAGGGCAGAGAGAGAACTCTGGGAAGAAGAAAAGGCGAAGCAAGATGTGCAATAGAGTAAAGGTAATCAAGCAGCATAAAAGAACATAGATTAAAAGATAGAGGTTATTTAAGTTACGGGAACTAGTTAGGAACAAACCTAAGCTAAGGCCAGACTTCCATAATTAATAATAAGTCTCCTTCATGTTGTTATTTGCAAACTGGCAGCCCAAATTATAGCAGTCTACAGACACCCCCAGGTCTTAGGGATCAAGGTAGAAGAGGAAGAAGGAAGATTGTCAGAGCCAGTGAGGATGGATGACACTAAGGAGACAGTGCCTTCCGTACACAGCAGGACTCACAGAGACTGTGGCCAGCTGCTCAGGGCCTGCACAGGCTCAAGCCAGAGGAGGCCCCCATGCTGAGAGGAGAAAGTGAGCATGAGCTTCCTTCCCTAACAAGAAGTTATCTCCAATTCACAGCCACTTGCAAAGGAAAAACTAGTTTTCTCCAATGGAGTCTTACTGGGTCTATAAACCGAGCTTATGGACAGTGCCCTTGACTAGGAGTAGATGGCAAACACGAGAAAATGCACTTCTTTTTGTATGTGGATGTTGGTAGCCTATATTATTTTGTTTGGTCAGTTTTTTTTTATGTCACTGATCTTTTGCTTGTATATTATGGTTTCTGATTTTGTCTTTTTATGAGTTGTGTGTGTATCTGTCTACTTTTGTGTATTTTCTTTGTTGTTGTTTTTAATTCTGGTTTGTTGGTTTGTTTTATTACCTGTTGTTTCCTAAACAGAAGAGGACTAAGAGCTGGAGTTGGGTGAGCAGGTGGGGAGCATACGGGAGGAGATGGGGAAGAGAAAACCCTGATCAGAATATATTGTATCAATAACTTTACTTTTAATAAAAACTAAAAACATTAATAGATCACTCTATAATTATTACATGGGTTAAACATCAAAATAAATGTTCACTAATATACATTTTAAAATAGTAAACACTTTCCACAAACATTTATCATCATTGCCTAGGCATTAAGGTCACTTTCCAATTTTAGCATATTTGCTGTTCAATTAGCTACTGACAGTTATCTCTCTGGTCATAATTTGACAGCCTTTTAAAGACTAAAATGAATGACTTCATGTGTAAATCCGAAGGACTCCTCTTACTCATGTTAGGACACCTCAGACCAAGTTTTATTCATTTTGCTTTAATGACCCTCGCAGTGTGAGTCACCTCTCAAGCGCCATCATCCTCAAAGCTCCTGTTAGCTAGTCCAGGACCAACACATCATCTTTCTGATGGGATGTCAACCTCTTCCTGTTTCTGTCTCTAGTAACAGTAACATTGGGTAGATTATGCACTCAGGAAACAGCAGGTATAAACATTCCCTGGTGTGCAAACATGTTTGATTGTAGATCTCTAACCTAGGGTATGTTTCTTTGGAATTTTTCCATGTGTCTCTGGAACATTTTATTCCCCTCATGCTCTGTTATTGATCTATAGCTCTGTAAACTACTCTAGTGATTCTGATTTGAAGGACCAGAAAAGACATATACACTTAGTGACTATCCTGATGAAGTATGACAGTCAAGAGAAACCCCTTGCTAAAACGACTAAAGCCAACCAGGAATGTCTCTTGCTCTTAAATTTTTCTGTGACGTGGTGACAGAAGGTCTTCAAAAACACTCAGGAGCCAGTTAAAACAGAAGCAAAGCACTGTGCATATGATTTCTCCTGAGACAAACTAGGAAGCAAAGTGTCCAACATGCTCATATCCAGCGCATCAGCCTTGCAAGCTCAGGACCCCACTTGCTGGAGGGTCAGATTTCATGAAGCTGAAGCACACACACATCAGTGCAGCTTCCCAAGTTATGTCTCATCTCATGGACAAAGTTTGGTCTGTGTCCTGAGACTTGACGGAGTTCCCTCTCAAGCAGGTATATTTATTTGGCTCCTTGGTTTGGGAATTAAATCCCAGCAGCTCCCTAGAGCAAGGTCTGCCAGACCACGCTTTAACCTACCGCCCCCTGGTGGGTGGACCAGTTAGTTTAATTAGGAGTATGAAGGACTATTTCCATTCATTGATGCGTAGTTGTCCATTCAAAGCTTGAATCTCAGTTACTCTATATGGCATTTCCTGTTGAGCTTGGATCTGTAAATGGCCTGAATGTCTGTAGACTCTCGCTTAACTGGTAGCATTTCCCTGCTCTGGGGCTATTTGTCTTTGTTCCATTTCAGTGGCATTTCTAACTACTTTTACAGACCTTTAGTCCAGTCCCTGGCATAATACCTCCTACTAATTTCTCAAGTTTCTAGGAGAGCTGGCTTCTACCAGTGGGCTCAAAGCCGACTTAATTCCCATCCCATAGTTGCAGCCAAGACCTTAGAGATTTGTTCTCGTCTAGTGAAGTAAGGCAATGACAACAGACTAACTCCAAGCAAGGCTGTCATTGACCTCCTCTGCTTTTCCAGGAGTGACTCCAATTCCCTCTGCTCATGGATGCCTACTGACTTTGTTTATTTAAAAAAAAATGTCCAGCCCATTGTTCACAAGGGAATTTTTAAGGCTTCCTTAGGTGACCCTCAGCCATTAATCTCAAACCAACCAACAAAATACTACAAAACACATCTGGACAGCTCCATCCATCCCAATAGGAACTGCTCCTTCAGAAGCCAGAAACAGAAGCCATCTTCCCAGTGAGAAAACTATACCATTGTGGGAACAACATGCTATCTGCAACCTTTGCTTTAAAAGCCATGTTTAATAATTATAATCTAACCAAGAATCAGAGACATGGGAAGGAATCTGACCTTCCCACAATACAAAGAAAATATTTCTTCCTTTTCTCCCACCTTTGGATCTGCAGATTCTTCCTCAGCAACTATCTCTCCAGACCATTGACCTCACCTTCTGGTGGATGACTGCTCTTTCCTTTATTGCCTTCTTATTGATGTCCCTCTATGGCCCCCCCTTACTGTAAGAGGTAAGATCACCTAAAGATGTGATCTCTTAAGTGATAAGAGATGAGTCCATTCAACCAGCTCTTGCCTGGACACTTTTGATAAATGTATAATCTAAAAGTGTCCTGTATAGTCCAAGTTCTGCCCGGATATTTTCTGTAACTATTAACACCAATCAGTTCCTCCTGCTTCAGTGCAGCTCTAAGGCTTCCCTTGAAATCTCATCCAAACATCTACAGCTATCCTCTGCTGCAACCCTATTTGTGTGCATTTTATAGAATGCACAGATATGCTGCAAGGCATTACAAGGAACTCCCCATATGTTCCTATGTCGTGAAATTATATTAAACAAAATGTCTGTTTCTTACACTGGAGTAGTGATACAATGCAATTCTCATATTATTCACTTCTGTATAATTAGAAAGCAGAGAGAGCACTGAGAGATAACTTTTAGCTTTGTTTAAGGTGATGCGATTCAGAACCCCAGGTATCCATGCTCAGTAGCTGAAACATGGCTGAATCTCATTTAGACTTTTCTATATTAGGCCATATATAATAAAAAGCAGGCTGACTACAGGATCAACAAAGCATTATATAGATCTTGACTCTGAATATAAATTGTTTTCGGTCACTTCCTCTAGACAACACTTTCTGATTTTTGGAGAAAGAACCATAACAAATAGTGGGCAATAGATTTTCTGTCTAAATGAGAACACTTCTGAAACTACTTTGGACTCATAAACCATATTAGGCCAGGGTGATTATTCATCACTTGCTGTTTATGTTTTAACAATACAGAGCCTCAGCTGGGCGTTGGTGATGCATGCCCTTAATCCCAGCACTCAGGAGTCAGAGGCAGGCAGATCTCTGTGAGTTTGAGGCCAGCCTAGTATCCAGAGTGAGTGCCAGGATAGGCTCCAAAGCTACACAGAGAAACCCTGTCTCAAAAAACCAAAAAAAAAAAAAAAAATACAGAGACAGAGCCTCTCTTGCCCTACTGATATCTACAATGATACTTGTTCCCTGACAGTAGGAGCTACACATGGTATTTAGGAATGTCTATCCTGAGTGCTACATTGCTACTCTCAAGAGGATTCCACGGCCCTGAGGGTCCGCTTTCAAAGACCAATGCATCCTGTCAGACTAGGGTCTGAGACGAATGCTATTGATGGATTATCACTGAGAGTGAACTGGGCTGAAAGTTATAAATCATCAGCTTCCTCCAGGCTTAGATGGCACTGATTACTAGATAGATCATCAAAGTCGCCAAGCTGTTCTGAGTCCTAAATGGTACATTTTTAAAAAGGCATCATCAAACAAAAATGTAAACAAGTCTAATACACATTCCAGGATAAGAAGTTTGGGCACTGCTCATCTCAACTAAATGATAAACAAATAATGAGTTACATGTACATCAAGAGTGTTGTCAAAACACTGCCCTTTTAATCCCAGATAAATGATGAAGTTTATAGAAGGAGGTTCTTGAGGGTCACAGAGGATTGTTTAAACATACATGGAGAGTGGTTTAAGTGCTAATCCATTGCCGTTTGTGTATACTGCCTTGCTATCATCAGCCTTTGCCGCATAAAACTGCCTCATCGCTTTATAAATCTGCAAACCTAGTCAAAACTCGTCCTCACCGGGAACAAATTTTTCACATTAAGCTTGAAAGCTTTAAGCTCTTTTTGACATACACATACTGACAGAGTTTTGAAACTCTAGGCTCAAGACATGAAGAAGTTTAAAGCACTTCATAACTTTCATGAGCGTCACCCTCTATCCAACACTCAAAGATCTAACGGTTCAGAAATGCTTCCACACCAACATGTTTCACAAGATACTTTGTAAATGGGTCTGGATTCTACAGAAAGCTGTTACACATCTGCTTTGCTTTTCCAGTGAAGAACTCAAGATGTTGATGGTCTTGGTCCAAACCCGTTTTTTGCAAGCAAGAAGGAAATGCAAAATGTTGGGCTAATTGCTAAGAGGAAATCCATATGTGTTATTTGCTTGCCACGAGAGGACAGGTCCTCTTCCTGCTTAATTGATGAAATGTTGTACACAAAACTGACAGTGATTAATACCACTCTGAGATGCCATTTTAAGAGTTGTAAGTGTGATGCTTTAGAATGGGGTCTTTGACATTTATGTTGCTATTTGCTGGGTATAAAATCTAGTTCTTGCCTGAAGCATTTATATTGGGGGAAAATGTTAAGTAATTTTAAATGGCAATAACTTCCCAGGGAACCAATCTTTGAGAAACCAGGAACCGATTGCTTTTTGCCCCTAATTTTCTTGTTAAAAACAAACACTATGCTAAAGCTAAAATTCACCTAGAAACATTTATCTATCACCCATAGGGTATCTTATATAATTTCTCCTTGGTAATCTGTTCCCACAGAAAAATTTGAGGCATGGATTCCAAATAAGCCTCAAATCCAAGATGTATCCAGGATAATGAATGAATTCTTGGCACACTCTTCCATCCATGGTCCTGTCTCCACATATGCAGAATGTAGCTGGGGAGGCTGTACTCCATTGAGTCCCAAGACAATACACAATGGTTCTCACATTTTCTTGTTTTGGGAGGAGGTAGGGTTCAAACCTAGGTTTTCCCTTGTAATTTCCAACATTCTTCAAAGAATTCACAGTTTATTACATGTAAGCTTTCCATATTTTCAGGGCCTTAGCGTAGTATTGCCATCCTGAATCACTTATATCTCAAAGAAAGCATTCTCTCTTGCATCTGCTTTAAACATTATTCCCGATATCACCAATGTTCAGAACCCAGACAAACACAGGCATGGGGAGGAACAGAGAGAGAGAGAGAGAGAGAGAGAGAGAGAGAGAGAGAGAGAGACGCACAATACATGTACACACACTCAGACACAAACACACACACAGGCATACAGAGAGAGACATGCACACACAGAGAGAGAGAGAGAGAGAGAGAGAGAGAGAGAGAGAGATACACACAGAGACAGACATGCAACACACATGCACACACACAGATACACACATGTACACACACTCAGACACAAACAGGCACACAGAGAGAGACATACACATGCACAAACACATATGTACACACTGAGTCACACAGAGAGAGACACAGACACATGCATGCTCTCGGGCACACACATACACAGAGAGACACACGTGCATACACACTCAGACATGCACACACACATAGACACACACACACACACAATCATGTAACAAACCCAAATGGCCTTCGATTAAAAGGGATTAGTTTTCCCTTGTCTCTCTTGGAGTTGAAGGCAGGCAACATACGTGCAGGCATTTTTTCATGGACAAGAAGAAGACTACAATGAAAAAAGAAAGCAAGATCACATTGTTACAGCTTTAGGAAGGCAAAATTGCAAATGTCATGAGTGGCAGTTGACACTGGCTTCAGTGTCATGGAGTCTGTGATGAAGTTGCTCTATTTAAAAGGACCAACACTTACTAAACCACAGACATGACTATAAATCCAGAATTTTCAAGACTTAATGGTTTCCTATGGAGATAGAAATCAATTTTTCATGTGATCTTTCTCAACTTTTTAAGTGATAACAATTAAATCAACTAGGGGGAAAAATCTACCCATTTAGATTTATGATAAACAATCACATTGAAGAACCAGATCTAGGCTCAAGGATGAAAATTTGTATTCATGGTTTTGGTTGGCTTAAAAAATATGGGTTTCATTTTTCTAACTTTAGTTAGAGCACACAATCCATTATTATTTAAACCTCAGTTTGGGGGTTGGTTTATTTATTTAGTCTCTCTGTGTGTGTATGTTTATGGTTCTGTGTGTATGTATATGGTGTACACACACATACACATACACACATACACACACACGTTTCTTGTCAACCTACACAAACTCAAAGGAAACTGATTCCATCATCACCAGTCATCCACCTTGAACCAGGGAGAACTGAATCATGATACCCAGCATAGATGCAAACAAGCAAACTGCACGTCAATTTAACTTCACTCATTAATTGCCTCAACTATCCAGATGTCCTTCAAGAGAGGTAACAATGTCTAAGGAAAGACAAAAGACAACTCCAACTGTGATGATAGTAAAAATCAGAAAAGGTAGTACAATGGCCCATTAAGCTCTTTAGGACTGGGGGAGTAGAAGATTGATGTAGGAACAATAAAAAGCAGTGACATGCTAGTGACATAAGTAATTGAACAACTGCGTAGACTGATGGGATTCTGTGCTGTCCTGGGCCACCAACCAACTGAAACTTCCTCCTCTTCCTGATGGCTGGGTGCAAACGACTGCTTAGGAACCACACTGTGCCTTTTGTTTCCTGCCATAGTCTGCTTTACTGCCGTAATGTCTCCGATGCCCCCTACGCCACACACACACACACACACACACACACACAGAGGCACACATGCACACACAGAGGCACACATGCACACACAGAGGCACACATGCACACACAGAGGCACACGTGCACACACGCACCCACTCATGTGATTTCACCCTGCACAGTTTCTAAGTTCAATGAAGGAGCAATCAGCTTTGCAAGAGCAAGGAGAACTTCTCTGTGTTAGTTGTAGCTCTCTTCTGAAGACGCTGACCAAGGGAAAAAGTCAAATCTTCCATTCAAAGCCCTTTCCTTGCTAATGGGAGGGCCAAAGTCTGCCAGTTTCTTGTGGCAGACCCTTCGTGGTTTGTCTTTGGCAGATCACTATCGAACCCAATAGTTAGAGGCCAACATACTTTTTTTAAATGGAGACCAAGAGCTTCATGCCTGCTGGTGAAAACTTAAGCAGGCATGTGGGTAATCTGAGTATGACAAGCTGGCAGCCCACAGTCTTTTTGAAGTGAAAAGCAAACAAGTTGAGGATTTTTATAATGTTGGCTTTGTCCGGTAATGCAGCCAGAAGCTTTACCAATACAGCTGCTTCCAAAAACTAAAACACATGGGAACAAACGCATTGCAATTTAAAGCAAACAAGATTCACAGCCAGGACCAGCATTCCCAACAGCTGAAGAGTAGACACGCTCTGCCACTAAAAATAAAGTAGCGGCTGGATTCCGAATGCCTCCCAGACAGACCAAAGGTAAATGATGCTGGACAATTACAAACTGTAAAAAGAACAACTGAAAACCCCATCATCAGCTACAAGCTCTCTGGGGGCACAATGTGGGGGTCATAATGGCAACTGGCGAAGAGATGCCAGTCATGAATGTGATGCTTCAAATAAATGAATAAAAAGTACAGTAAATAGTTTGTATGAAATACGTAGCGCCTTTACTCCTTTGCTCCTTATCCTGGGCACACACATACACGCACACACATGAACACATTCATCAGTCTATGAAGACTAGAAGCTTTCTCCATTTCTTACTATTCTTCCATCCCCTCTCAAGGTTGTGTCATCCTAATCACGCACGTGTCAGCAGACAGTCTGGTTGTGTTTGAACCTTCACGAGCCACCACAGACACCTTTCATTTCCATTGAACAAAATAAAATCATTCTATCTCAACACCAGATGACAAATTTCACCAATATATAAGTCAATACTGTCTTAAATGGTATCTTGTGAACACACAAAGCCTGAAGTTCTAGGGATGCCCCTACACTAAGAAAGTGCCCTGAGCTCCTCCTGTGTTGTGAGCCAGTGTCCTGTATCACTGAAAAGAAAAAGCCTCAGTTTGGGGGTTCCAGGGATTGAAAACCCTTCAATCTACTGGGCACCTAAATGATATATGCTAAAGGGTAAGTGAGTAAGGGGGGCGTGAAGGGCCATTTCAGCCAGAAGTACATCCTTCAACCTGGGATGTAATTTGTGTTCCTACATCTATATGATAGATTCCCCATTACAGTAATTACTATGAATTATAGATAAGCACTCTGGGTATAATGTTCTGCTCTCCATTTCCTACAAATCAAATTACCGAGGCTTATATTGGATTGTGGACATATTTAGAAAATCCTTTTATGGTTGTTTGTTAATTTTCCTTCTGCCAAAGCCTCCAATCCCCTTCTGACCAGATGGCCCGTGAGGGAGTACTGGCCACTGAGAGGGAATCGGTACAGGGTGCAGGACTGGAAATTCTAAAATCACCAATGAGGAAAATAATCAATGGCTAATAAATCCATCCTGACAGGGAAATACTTAAGCTTCCCTAGATGTAAGCATGTGTCAGGTGCTTGGGAAAACAGAATGTCCACTCTGAGTTTTATCCCGTAGAGACAATAAAGAAAGCTGGCTTCCAGTGAGCAGCTCTGCTAACTGCACTCACATCCAGTGTCTGCTTCTGGCCCCAGGTGTTTGGTTAGGTATAAAAGGTCCCCATTTTCAGCAGAGAACTGGGTGGAGCCACAGAGTGTATCCACACACTGCTCCCATCATGGAGAATGAAGTCTAATGTATTCTAATGACTTCATTTGCTCATCAAGTCTGATTCTGGGTATCTTGGCAGTCATAGTTCACAATGACAGGTGACGTTTATGACTGAAGGTTGGAAGTGTGTAAGTGGCCCATGATATTTTCAAGGATACAGAGTTACTGAGACCAGAACTACACAGGGAAACCATGCAGGCTCCCACCCTATCCTGCCTGTAATTAGCACACTGCAGACATAATATATTACCATCCAAATACCTATCCTTTCCCCCAGGATTATTTCATAAAGGACAGCTAGTTGTGACAGGAAATACATGTTGCTGTATTATTAATGGCTAGTAAAAGATCCCCATAATTGGATTTCAAAAAGATTTTTAACATTTATTGAGCATTCACTGTGTGGTGGGGCCCTGTTGCGTTCGACCATCTCAAGAATCTAATAAGGTTGGTGGTACTTATCACTTCCATCTGACAGGTATGGAAGTATAGGCAGAGACAAGATGCTACTGGAGAGGGGAGAGTCTGGGTTATTAACTTGGTTGGATTGAGATTCATAGTGTGGCCTTGAAAACCTGTGAGGACATTTATAGGGCGCATTAACTACAGGGAGGAACCTACGCTGGGAACAAAGGTGGATTAAAGAGAATGACAAAGCATTTGGGTGCAAGTTTCTTTCTGCCTGGCCACTGGGAGGAGAGCAGCTCATTGCCATCAATACCATACCCACATTCTTACATTTGCCCTTACAAGTGATTCTCACCGAGGGAGTAGTTCTGCTAACATACTCAACCCCTTCATATAGCAGCTTATACAGCACAGTGTATAAATAAATAAATATCATTCCCATTTTCTCTGAGCATCCTGTCAGTGGCTCTCAATGGTCAAGTTTGGTCCTACTTGGGGTAGGCTACAGTGCTGTGTTTCCTTGCTCTATTTTTGCTTGGAATATATCTGCTTCAGGCTTTCTGCGCGCCATATTCAGCCATGGATTTTCTTTTGCAGAATAACTCTGAATCCATTGATCGTAGAACACAGATCATGAACTGAGTCATCCTGAATGCAGCCTGAAAGTCATCATTTGATCCCAAAGATCTGTTTTGCTTTGCTTTCATTTAAATTCCACATCAATATTTAAAATTGAGGATCTGCGTAAGTATTGATTACCTTTTGAAAGAATGACATCCCATAACAACCACTGGGCAACCAGATCCCTACGTGGTCCATTCACACAGTACACAGCATCCATCCAGACCCTGCCGTTCAAACACTTCCTTGTCCCCCAAATATCTTACAATTTACAATCTCTAGATTATTTTTAACATTTGTTCTAATCTTGTGTATTTCTACATTGGACTGTAAATCTCTAAAAACATCATTTTCTGTGTACTCAGTGTTCAGCAGAGAATTCTGCCTACCTTCACCGCCATTTTCACCAGGCCATATCACCCACGGTGTGTGAATGCCCAGGATAAACATCCATCACATAACTGAGGGTCAGTAAGTGCTCTTTAGACTTGAAAATGGCTTTCTGCATTAGGCCACTCACAAGCACTTCCATCTCACCAATCTGTTTGTGGATTTGTGTATGTAGCGTGTATACAAATGTGTGTATACATGTTTATATGTAGGTGTGCATGTGTGTGGCTCCACATGCCCCTGTGTGCACACACAAAAGCACAAGTTGATGTTAGTATTTTCCTCAATGATTCTTAATGCTTTGGCTTGTCTGAGAATATCACATATGTACATATTGTATTTTTAAAAATCCATCTCCCTCTCCCTCCCCTCAAATTTCCCCTTTATTTCCCCACCACTATGCCTTCCCCACTTCACATGCTCTTTATTTAAACCCACTGAGTCTACTTATTGCTACATCTATGTGCATGGATGTAGGAAATTCTTTTGCGGTACAGAGTAGCCTCTTGGGGATGCAACCCTGATGAAAACGGACTCTCCCTCCCCAGCAGCCTGATTCCTGAGGATTTTATTTCATGTTTATTTATGTGTATGTGTGTCTGTCTGACTGAATGTATGCTGCATGTGTGTAGATATCCCCAGAGGCCAGAAAAGGATATCAGATACCCTCAAACAAAGTTATAGGGAGTTGTTAGCCACCTGACTTGAGTGCTGGGAACTGAACTCAGGTCCACTGGAAGAGCAATAAGTATTCTTAACTGTTAGATGAGACTTCTCTCTAGCCCTACCTATCTCCTTTTTTTTTTTTTTTTTTTTTTGAGACAATGCCTCTCACTAAACCTGAAGCTCACTAATTCTGCTAAACTCCCTGGCCAGCAAGCCCCTGGGAGCCTCTTGTCTGGGTGGGATTAGAAGAACACACGGTCATGCCCAGTTTTTTAAATGGATATTTGGAATCAAAACTCAATTCTGAGTGTTTTCCCAGCAAGCATTTTTATCAACTGGTCCATCTCCTCAGGCCCCATTTTAATGAAGAGCCCTCAATATCTTACCCAAAGAAATACATTTATAATGTTCTGTTACCTAGTATGCCAGGTAGGGCTTCGAGAAATGTAGTGGTTGGTTGAGGGGCTCTCTGAGTACAGAATGGTGACTCTAGTTACCTTAATTAATTATTCATTTATAAGGATGAGATGGGGTTATCATAGAACCTTCAAGCACTGCAGAGTCTGGTGCATTGGGGAATAAGAAAATCCAATATGCCTCCTGCAACACTAGCCTTGTTGGCCCACTCCCACCAGCACTGTTGGTCTCCTGACTGTGACTCTGGCCTCCTGGCTGTAGCTATTTGTCTCACTAGTAATAATTAACCTCCTACTGTCTTTTCCCTGACATTTCCTTCAGTTCCGCCTACTCATAAGTTCTGTTGACTTACTCCATCAGCTTATTCATCTCTGTGGCTGCCACAAGACCTCTTTTGTGGTTCTTCTTTAGCTTATGCTCCCTCCCAAAACCAACTAATTGACTCCCTCACCAGATGCCCTAGTTCAAATTCCTGAGTGAGGACATCTGACCTAACTAATCACCATTTCGCCTGTTTGGGCAGTTTGTATGCCAAACCATCTCAGAGAACACTGGCCAGCTAAGGGATTGGTTAAGGATAGGACCACCCTGGACCAGTCAGATGTGTCTGCAGGAAGGGGACTCACAGCCACCCAACGTGGCTGCCACAGCCCACTTGTGGGTAAGAAGGTCCCATTAGATGAAAGCTATTGGGACATCAGGCACCATGATGAACCTGCCCAATGGAATTGTTAGACGTCAAATCACAACAGTGCCTCCACTTCTGAGGGTGGTTTCCATCTGGAAGAGAAACTAAAGTTCAAGGACATTGCTCTAACATTCCTGTTGCTGTGGTCTTTTTAGAAGGCGACATCAGAGGACCTTTGTGGTTCTTTCATACTCTTTGATGACAATTTGCTCTAACTCAATAAAACAATCCCTGGTATACATGGGCTTCAATTGTTTGGGGACTAAAGCAACAAACTCTTTTTATGTATTACTATCCAGGCTTAAGTTCCAGTAAATTACACCAGCCCCCAAACTTCTTCATGCAGACCATTCCCATGACTTAAAATGCCATCTACATGATAAGGATTCTCAGCACTATCAACTTTGCCCAACTCTCTCGTCTGAACTCCCTGTCCATGTACCCATTTCCATGTCAGAGTTTCACTGACATTTCACACTTCTTCAATGCCAGTCACATTTATCATGTCTCAGTTAATCCCACCCTCCTTCCCCCCAATCAAATGACTCTTCCTCAGTTACCTACTTGCTCACAATAACAAATCTGGCTGTCACCCTCTCACTGTTACCTCTCCCAGATCTACATCCAATTGATCATTACCATTCCTGTTGAATATTCCTTCAAAAGTACCCTGTAACTTTGCCTCCATTGCTGTTGCTAGGGTGAATTGTTTTCAGTTCCACAGAAGCAATGCTCCTTCACACCTCTAGTCCCTTGTATGACAAAACTATTTCTTCTGATAACATCCTCAGACCCATTCAAATCCTAAATTCATTCTGTCCTTATTCTACACATGCCTCAAGTCTCCAATAAGGGTCACTTTCTCAAGGAAGCTATTCTGAGGGCAGAAAACCCTCCTTTTGGCCTCAGTCCTCCCCATTCTGTTCCTTCTGACCTGGTGTCTGGGTTCTCCTGTTCCTCCTTTCCCTCACCTAAACAGTTTGCTGTTTCTGAGACTAGAAGTGCAGCCACCTTTCCATGGCCTGTTGTCCCAGGGCCATCACAGGAACTGGCTTATAGCAGATCACCAGTGAACACCTGTAAGTCAGAATGACAGAACACACCTGTTACCCAAGCACCAGGGCTGCTGAAGCAGGAGAGTCACAGTTTCAAAGTAACCATAAGCTATATCCCAGTATCTCAAAAGTGACCAAACAGAAACAACAAAGATTTGTTACAACAGATTTTTTACTCAGCAAGATCTCTATGCTTTTACTAGACTTTTCCTCAAAATCCACCCCGAGAAAAAGGCTATGATTTTGATAAAAGTTCAAAGACGGTTGGAAAGAGCCAAAGACATGCATAATCCTAAACCTGAAACAATAATAATACACAAAAAGAGACAAAACTAAAACTCAAGTCACAGAATCCTATAAATCAATATCTATAAGCAGAGTAAAATTTCTTATTTTAAATATATTTCCTACCCTATGTTTCTAAAGTCAGTAGCATGGCATGTCCCTGAGAATTACAGAACATTTCCCCCCATATTGTACACTAATTCATACTTTTGAAACTGAAATATTCCAATAAGGAATAATAAATAACCACGTGCTGGAAGGATAGCTACAAATTATAGTCATATGTCACAGTCCAAGCAAAAAGCAGCCAAATTTCCCTTTATAAATTACAGAATTCTCTTATGATTTTGCAATATGTAATAAAAACAAAATCAGCAAAAAGAAAATTCATTTCTTCACCCAACTAATATAGCACATTGGAAAGGGACTCTTGTTTAAATGGTTACAGATGAGTGAGTTTTTCTATAAATGCAATTTTAACACAGCATAATGCCACTGAGATATTAAAACTAAGTTTAAAATTTTGTGAATTAGGCTAACATCCTCAGTGTAAAATGGTGCTAGTATTGAATACTTAAAATAATGATACTCTGCTAGCAACAATAAAACATTTTAAAATAAGGCAATGGGAAAAAATAAAGTTAGTCAACAGGATCCTTAGGCGAAAATTCATTTCAAAGCACTAAATCTATAAACCAATAATGAAGACTGTTCTATGGGGGGGCACTCTCTTGTTGTCTGATGATTTTGTTGCCAATTATTGCTGTTAATTACTAGTGAGTCCAAAGTTATGGCTTTGAGAATAAGGCACAGAGTGACAAACTCAAATATGGGGTGGGGTCAGACCTTTGCATTTTTACTACCAAGAACAAATCTGATATTTCGAGACAAAATTATGTTTGTTTTTTAAGGTGAGAATCATGTCTAAACCACTTTCACAGTGATGTCAGAGTAACACACTGATGGGTAACAACTTAAAGAGGAAATAGGAAGAACCTAAATCTGCAACCTGAGGTTTCTGTCAAGGACAGGTGGGCAAATAGAATGGCCTTGCCTTGGGCCAGCTGAAGGGTAATTATTTGTGAGCAGAGGAGTGAGACTTTCTCCTGAATCTGCCCTCCTTAGGTCAGGCAATGGCCCTGACACAGCCGAGGCCCCCAGACACTGCCACTCCTCATTCCCCATCCAAACAAATTCTTCAGGGGCTCCTGCTAGCTGGACCCCCGCATGGGATATTGTGGGCTTCTCATTTGCACATGGCTCTGAACTGATCTCGAGTTCAAAAACATAAAGTATATTTTGCTGCAATCTGATGTAGAAATTCTAAATGTTCACACAATAAAAATAAACTGGTTCTGGCAAGGCCATTTGGGGATATTACTTGGCATCTTTGGGCTGTATTCAGAAGTAAGTGAGCATCCATTCATAGCCATTCTTACAACACTGTCTCTGTCTGCATTGTTATTATGCTTATAACCACTTTGGGGACCCACGCTGGTCTTTTCCATTTGATTTTTGAAAGGTCCATCTAAGCTCTCTTTTGTACTTTATTTTTTTCTTAAATCAAGGAAAGCAAAATTCCAAAAGTAACATTTGCACGGACTATACAACAACATGAAAACCTCTTGGGGTAAGTCCTTGTGAAATGTACTATGATCGGTGGAGTCAGACCTCTTCCGAGTCTCACAGTGGCTGTCAGAGCAGATGTGTGATATCTGTGTCTGTCAGGCAGCTCTTTCAAGTCTTACATGGTTGGCTTGTCCTTGCTCAGCTCAGAGTCATTTAAAAAATACTTTGAGAGCCAGCCATGAGAATTACAAATCATTTTTCAAAGGTATGTACAGCTCTGCAAATTACAATGAGTTTACAGGTGCAGTCTTATTCTGTGTAACCTAGAGATGAAAGAGTTATCAAGGACACGGGTGCTCATTGCTGCATCGATGAAAACCTCATGAATTCTAAAATTGTGGCAATAATCTCTTTCATGGAAATAGATCTGTGAGGTTTTCAAGCAGAAGTCGCCTGATTTCCGCCTGGATGAAGAGGCCTTATAAAATTCTATACAGCTCCAACATCGCCGGGGGCAGAGAGTGGAGGCAAAGATCCTCACCCCTCTGAAGAAATAGGACAGTCATGCTCCTGTAATTTAGCTCACTGAAAACTCAGAGTCATCTGGCAGAAAGCTATGCTTTTCTCTCATTTAAAGTTGTGGATGCTAAAATGCCAAAAATAAAGGGTAAGAGGCACACCGAGGAGCTCATGGATGTTACAACATTCTTGTTGGAAAGGATCTAAAAGGAGTCTTTGCTTCTGATGCTTTGAAAATACAGAGGGGGGAGGAGAGAAGAAAGAGGAGAGAGGAGGGAGGGGAGAGGGAATCCCAAACCTCCCAACACTAGACTAATCCTAAATTTTCAAACTGAAAGCTGATGCTCTCACACTTCTTCACCTTTGACCCACATCCAAACTGTTCTACTCTGCCTTCTTTTGCAGTGGTAAACACCATGACCAAAATTAACTCAGGAAAGAAGAGCCTTATTTCATCTCTACCTCCATATCACAGTCTCTCCTTGAGAGCATACAAGGCAGGAACTCAAGCAGGAACCTAGAGTAAGTAACTAACACAGGGACCATAGAGGAATGCTGCTTACTGGCTTGCTCTCCATAGCTTGTTGAGTCTACTCTCTTATACACCCTGAGACTACCTGAACAGGGGTGGCTTTGCCCTCATTGGGCTTGACTCTCATAGATCAATTATTAATCAAGAAAAGGCCACCACAGACTTACCACCAGACAATTTGATGGGGACATTTCCTCAGTCAAGGTCCCCTTTTACCAGATGACCTAGCATATGTCAAACTGACAAAAAAAAAAAAAAAAAAAAAAAAAAAAAAAAAAAAAAAAAAAAAAAAAAAAAAAACCTTAACCAGCACATAAAGTATAATTATCAACATTAGGAATCCCGCAAGCAAGCATCTTTACAGATTCCAATTTCATTTATCTATAACACATGTATATACACTACCTTCATACAAAAACCAAATATATTATCAGGGCTAAATTCTGACTAGCACCCACTCTTTTTCAATGCTCTGCTCATATGTCTCATATGAGCAGTACATGCTAGTCCCTCTTCATTTTTTTCTTTAAAAGGCCTGGTTTGCCATTAAAAGAGCATCCTAGATTAGTTAATTGTTTCCTAAAGCTAATTGTGGTAATGGACACTAGGAATTTGTTTTTTATTCTCTTCACCCTATTTTCCTCCAGGTTCTCCTTTTGAGGACCTAATCATACTATGTTCATGCTGACACAGATAAGCCATGATGATAAAATCCAGGAACCCAGGGCAACTGGCCTAACAGATTCTGTACACTCATCACATCCTGTTTGCAGCAGAGCGCGACACAACTACTCCTTTCTGACCACAAGCTGCTTGTGGATCCTATTTTAGGTCTTGGTCCCCCTCGTGATATTTTTAATGATAGACTTTGATCTGTCTACTTGGTGATTTATAAACATCTATAACTAATTATGACAAACTGAGCCCTGTGTCCACTCCCTTAAATGTCTGCCAACTTTCAACAAATTGCTCTTGTACAGGGACAGTATTCCTCTTTGAGAGATCAGTATTTGAGCTGTGGAGGCCTCTTTAGCCTGTCTTTGCTCACTTGTCTCAGAGCATGACCCTGATTAGATTTCTTCGTCTGACTTGAGACCCTTATGCCTTAACAGTTTCAGAAACCCTGCACGTGTATGTCTACAGATTCTCCCAATCACATTTACCTATTGCATAGGAACAATAGTTATCTTCCCATCTGCAAAATCTTCACCATGGCCTACAGATCCTCCCTTGTCTGTCTGTGTCTCCGTTTCTTTTTTCTTTTTTTTTTTTTTAAAGAAAGCAGCATGTGAAGGAAAGGATTTATTTCATCTTCATCTTACAACATCTTACAACAGTCCATCCATAAGGGAAGTCAGGACAGGAGCTCAAGGAGGGGAGGGACTGAAGCAGGGGCCAGAGAAGATGCTGCATACTGGCTCGCTCCACGAGGCTCCTTCAGCCTATTTTCTTTTACATCTTAGCCCACCTGCCCAGGGTGGCACTTTCCACATCAATAGTTAATCAAGGAAAAAAATCCTACAGCGTCATCCATAGGCAGCCTGGACAGAGGCATTTTCTCACTTGAGCTTTCTTTTTACTGACAACTCTAGCTTGAGTCAAGTCGGGGGAAAGTAAAAAGTGAAGTCCTCTATTTCTACAGGCCTCGTTGCACTCACCTTCATGTACAACTTTTTTCCCTTTCCTCTTTCATAGCTATTGACTTCACAGATTTTTTTCTGCCTTTGAATATTCTGCCTCTTGTCTTTGAGTGCTCCAACTGGCCAATGGTGACTCAGCAGCTTCCTCCAATGCCCATTCTCATAAAAGTCATGTTTAATAAACCTTGTTATAAAAGGAACTTGTAAATAAAATAAACTTCACACACCAAAATTAACCATACCCAAAGCCTATACCTCCCAGCTTCGCAGCAGGCAGAATAGCCATTATGAAGCCATGGAGATTCCCACTGGATTTTACACTTTCACTATGGAATGTATTTGTTTGCACTGTCTACCACCAAAATCAAAAGATCTATGACAGCTCTATAAGTAGAAAGAATAATAGGCTTAATATGTTCCTTAATATCTCATATCCATACCTGCATTCAGCCCTTCCTAGTCCTCTAATATTTAGTCTTTTTGGTTCTCTTTTGTTCATGTTATAATGAACCCACACTGATATGTGTTCATGTGCACATATTTATTATTGGAGAGATTTTGCATATGAAGGAGAACATGCAGGTTTTTTTGTAATTTATACAGATTCCAAATTTCCATTGTCCATGACTCCAATTCCTTCACTATGTGAATAAAGCACTGATAAACATGGAAATACATACATCTCTGGGATGTGGAGTTCTCTAGGTTTCTCCTAGAATGGAAATAGCTGGGTCATGTGATATTTCTATTTTTTAACTTTTTTGGGAAATGTCCAAACTGATTACCACATGTCTGCATTAATTTGCCCTCCTATCAACAGTGATAGGAGAACATTCTCTTCACATTCTCCCCAACACCTTTTGTCAGACTTGTTGGTGACAGCCAGTCTGACTGCAGTGAGGTGGTATCTCAGAGTACTTTTAATCTGCATCCCACAGATGGCTGAGGATATTGAACACTCTAAAAACTGAGATTATAACATAATTACATTATTCACCCCTTTCCTTTCATTCCTCCAAACCCTCCCATGTTCCCCTTTCCCTCTTTCAAATTCATGGTCTCTTTTTCTATATACTGTTACACAATGTGTGTATGCATACATGTGTGTGTGTGTGTGTGTGTGTGTGTGTGTGTATGTATGTTTTTTGTTTAAAGATTTACTTATTATGTATATGAGTTCTATCTGAGCACCAGAAGAGGGCACCAGGTTTCGTTATAGATGGCTGTGAGCCACCATGTGGCTGCTGGGAATTGAACTCAGGACCTCTGGAAGAACAGCCAGTGCTCTTAACCTCTGAACCATCTCTCTAGCCCCGTGTGTGTAATGTTTTAATACACAAACACACACACACACACACACACACACACACACACACACACACACACACACACACCTAGCCAGCACAATGATCAAACCTGTTTTTTGTGAGAGAACACCTTAGGTAAGGAGTAGTCAGTGAGTCACAGAAGACAAGATCAATAACAGAAAGACAGATAGCTTGCCTGGAAGCATGGTTGTAAAAGTAGAAAGAGGTGGACAGTGAACAGAAGTATTCCACAGTCAGGTTAATACGTTTTACCTGCTAAGTAGAGGTGGCATAGAGGTGTGTGGGTATTAAGAATGGATCATAAATGCCTTCCTTGAGAAGATGGGTGGAGGCTATTCCCCATATGGAGAGCAGCAGAATGGAAGGGGACCCCATGGAAGCCTATTGTTGATTTTTGTTTTGAACAGGTTGAATTTTGTAATCTTTTAGAAATGCCACCAACATACTATTCTTTATAGGCAAATTTGGAAATTTCAACATATCTTAAATGTCTGAAGTCTCAATGCTGCCTGGAGATGTAGACATGTTGTAAAATGACAACAGACTAGCTAGGACATTTGCCTTGCCACATACACACTTCTTTCTGCCATGACAGCCTTTTAAAATATTCAGAGTTTTATATAAAACTCAGTCTTTCCACTGAAACTTTCCAAGCTTTAGATTATCTTTACCCTATCATTTTAATAACACTCACTACCCTTTAAACTCTGTCATTGGTAATGCATATGTACATACATAATGTTCACAGAGCTAATCTTGTACTGATATCATGTTATAAGCTCTCAGAGCACAGGCTTTGTGTTTCTTCCTTCATTAAATAGCCATGTTAGTCATTCAGTGGATATACTTGGCCAATGCCGTCTATATTTACTAGTAATATATACCTAGTTAGATTTTTTACATTTTGATTTTTATAGTCACAGGACAGTTTTAGCAACTTATGTAAATATTTTTTTTGCCTAAGTTACATTGTAACTGAAGATGTAGCCATGTGATTCTGTACAAATAGAAGGTTGAATTATCACCAGCCAGCATACTGACCAAAGAGAAACATTAAGAAAAAGCTGCTACCAAAGCCTAAAGCCAACTAAGATTCTTCTGGTATCATTTGCAATTCTAGTCAGTCGTGGCCTTTGATTTGGCTACACAGACAGATCGTCTGCTGTCTGACAGCATTAGCTATAAGATAATGTCGGACACGCTCATTAGCTCGAAGCAGCACCCACGAGTTGCTTGGCTGGTAGAGAGGGCTTGGCGTTTCAGATGGCAGTCTCTCAGGACAGCCTTCCTCTGAAGTTATGGGGCTCCAGTTTGCATTCCCAGACTTCCTCTGAGCTGAAAGGTGTGAGGAAGCATCGGGGACAAAGGAGAGATTTATAAGTTCTTGGTCAGATTCGTATGGCCCTATTCATTGGATCAGTTAATAGCCTTTCTTTCTGGCTGGCTCTTAGTAGTTTGTCAGAGGAAAAAAATCAGAGCATCATATCAATGTGAATCCAGAAGAGGAATGTGTGCTAGGTAGCTCATGCCATGTTCCAGCCCTTTAAAATACAGAACCACAGCTCTCTGGTTGGACTTAAAACCTGCCCAACAAGAGGGAAAACATGCCTGATACTGGAAACCTAGATAACTGCTCAGTTCTAGTGAAGTCATAGTGATTGGAGGGGAATCTACAACTGCATCTGCACTAACGTTCACAGACTGGGGTTCTGACAGGACACGCCCTCAGCTGCAGCCACTAAGAGCACCACCTGTGCACATTCACTATGTTCCCTTTTAAAAGGGTCCTGCCCAACTTGTACAACCACTTTGGAAATCAGTATGGCAGTTTCTCAGGAAAATGGGAATCAGTCTACCCCAAGATCCAGCAATTCCTCTCTTGGGCATATACCCAAAGAATGCACATTCATACAAGGACATATGTTCAACTATGTTACGATAAATCTTTCCACCATAAGCTGCCTGAGCCCCATCGCCACGTGTGCGCTTTACACCAGCCACCTGCCCGAGTCAGGGCCCAAATGAATACACAGTAACTTGTATTAGGTTCAAAGCTGCTTGGCCAATGACTAGGATTCCTCATCTGTTAGCTCAGTCTTAATTATCATAAATCTATATATTTTATAAGACTTATCTTATCGGACACCTTATTGGCGTCCCTCCTTGCCGGTGGCTCACATCCTGCCGCTGGAGGAGGAAGGGGAAAAAAGAGGGCCCTTCCTGTTTCTCCTTCACTTAAATATGAGTCTCCTTGCTATGTCACTTTCTGCCTGGATCACCACTTCTCTACTACATTTCCCAGAATCCTCTTTGACTCCTAGTCTGTCTAACTTCCTGTCTCATTGGCCAAACAGTAATTTATTTAACAATCAATAAGATAAACATACACAGTACATTCCCCATCACAACTATGTCCATATCAGCATTGTTTGTAATAACCAGAACCTGAAAGAAACCTAGATGCCCCTCAACTGAAGAATGGATAGAGAAAATTTATATGGAGTTCTACTCAGCAGAGAAAAACAATGGAATCTTGAAATTCGCAAGCAAATGGATGGAACTAGAAGAAACCATCTTGAATGAGGTAACCCAGTCACAAAAAGATAAACATGGTATGTACTCACTTGTTTTTTGATTTTTTTAGACATAGAGCAAAGGATTACCAGTCTACAATCCACACTGCCAGAGGAGTTAGGAAACAAGGAGGACCCCAAAGAAGATTGCAAAGTCCCTTGAAGAAGGGGATGGGGAAAAGAACCCCTGACCAGAGTGGGAGGGATCTGGGGGTAGGGGAGAGGAAGGAGGTGGGAAGGGAAGAAGGGGAGTGGGGAGGAGAACAAGAGGACTGAGACAGGGGAGGAACAGAGGAGGGCAAGGAGATGCCTTGATAGAGGGAGACAGTACAGGTTTGGAGAGAGGTCTGGCACAGGGGAAATGTTAGGGGATTCACAGGGATGACCCCAACTAAGAAGCCAGGCAGTGTTGGAGAGGATGCCATTGACACCCTTCCCCTATAATGAGATTGATGCCTACCTTGGTTACCATTCCTAGAGCCTTCATCCAGTAGCTGTTTGAAGCAGAAACAGGCACCCACAGCTAAACACTGAACCATACTATTGGAATCCAGTTGTGGAGAGGGAGTGGGGATGAGCAAAGGAGTCAAGACGGGCCTGGAGAAACCCACAGAAACAGTGGACCTGACCTATTGAGAGCATGGAGACCCTAGTCATAAAGCTGGGGAAACAGCATTGAACCAAACCAAGCCCTCTGAATGTGGGTGCCAGCTAGGAGGCCAAGACAGTCTATGGGTCCTCTAACAGTGGAGCCAGTCTTTATCCCTAGAGCACAATTGGACTTTGGGAGCCCATTCCCTATGGAGGGATACTATTGCAACCCAGAGACAGCAAGGAGGGCCTAGGCCCTCCCCCAAATGATATTACTGACTTTGAAGGTACCCCTTGGAGGGCCTCACTATCCCTGAGGAGGAGTTGGGGGGTGGGGAGTTGGTGGGAACTTGGGAGGATGGGAGGGCAAGGGAATGGGGGAATGAATATGTAAATATGAGTAGTAATTAAAAATTTTAAAAAGGGCTCTGCCCACCTCCCATCTTTCTCTATTTCTCTCTCTGCTTCTGTCTTTCTATTCCCCCTCCCCCCTCTCTCCTTTCCTCCTCCTCTCTGCTGCTGCTCCTGTCCCCAGAGGCCCATCTCCCTTATCCCTTCCTGCCTTTTCCAATTCACTTTCCCCCCAATAAAAAATCTCTCCACCCAACCTCTGTTGTATGGTGTCTTTCTCTCATGAACTGCTTTTTTTAAATTGTAACACCAGCATGATCCCTAGAAACAGCCTATAAACATCTGTCCTTATACCCACAGATAATTGTGGGCATCACCCATCATCAAGGAAACTTCTCTTTGAAACAAACAGAGACGACTACGGAAAACCACAACCAATCAGAAAGCATGCTTTTTGAGCCCAGTCCCAGTAGATACAACTATAAAACACTCCCTCACCAAATACTCAGGGAACATTGAGGTGGACTGAAGGGAACGAACAAAAGAATTATGGAGTTTATTGTGAGATTGTATCTCCTAGTGATGTCAGAAGCAACACCCATAAACCTCACCAACATGACTGCCTAAACAGTGGCTGAACAGGGACAACAACAACAGAAAGACCATGAAGTCCCAACACTACAGAAACTATAGGCCACTGAGGAAAACTGAGAGTAGGGGAGCTAGTCTTCCCTAGGAAGAGCACATCAGTTGGTTGTCCAGTACCAAACAGTCAGCCCTGAAAATATATATACAGGTAACATTATATGGACTGGACAGGTTATATTTAGGAATATGTATGTATATACATAAATGCATTCAATAATAATTAGTGAAAAAGAGGCCATGAATTTGAAGGACATCAGGGTGAGATATATCGGAGGGGTTGGAGGAAGGAAAGGGAAGAGAGAAATAATTATAATTTTAAAAAAATAGAGAAATCTTTTTTGTTGTTGTTCTGTTTTATTTTTTTTTAAGACAGGGCTTTTCTGTGTAACAACCCTAGCATTCCTGGAACTTGCTTTGTAGACAAGGTTGGCCTCAAACTCACAGAGATCAGCCTGCCTCTGCCTCCCGAGTGCTAGGATTAAAGGCCTGCACCACCATGCCCAGTGATAAATCCTTTAAAAAAAAATCTTTTCACAGCAGTGTGCAATAGATGAAATTAAAGATCAAAGAAATGGGTTAACCTGATCAGTTCACACAACCAGTAGATAAGAAGTTGAACATGGGTCAAAATTTTGTCTCTGAGTAAGATTATCCATGCTAACAAAAAAAGCATATTATTCCAACCCATTTGCAAACCACACTGAATTGAGACTTTGGACGGTTCTCACACTGCCATGTTGGAGCCTCCATTCTATAAGAGTCTTCTTTGGCAGTCCACATTACAATATAAGCACAATTTCTCAAAATGTCTTCCCTCCCCCAAGAGGATGTTTCATAAATGCATGTATGTGAGGCTAATTTAACTGAATAAAACTCTACAGTCAGCCAACATCAGCATGCTGGATTCCTAGTGTGCTTTGTCCTGGAAGAGTATGCCACGGGCTCATGTTAGAGTTCTTGGCCCTTACTGGCGGTGTCATTTTAGGAGGCTGTGGAATCTTCAGGAACTCCACACCCACCTCTTGGCATGAGTCACTAAGGGTAGGCCTTTGGAGATTTGCTCTATCTCTGTTTCTGGCCTAGTGGCTCTCCCCTTGGTCCTGCAACCATCTCATGCCCCTGCCTCCACAGACCAAGCTGCCCTGGTTACTCCTTCCCTACTTCGAGGAAAGCCCTCTGAAGCCATGAGTCAATAGAGACCCTTCTTCGCTTCAGTTGATTCTACTAGATATCTTGAGACAAGAAAAGTAAATAATACATCAGATTTCCATTTTTTTTTCCTGTTTCAAAAGATTCGGTGTCAATCTTATATGAACGGACAGTAAGCAACTTTATTTTTAAACGAGCTTTAACACTGAAGGAAAGGCATGACAATCACCACCCACACCACCAGCTCCATTATCGGTGTGTCATTCCCAGGTAGTCTTTTGAAATAAAGCATTTCCTTAGAGAAACAATTATATGAAGTTCATAGCCAATTAAAAGGAGCAGGATTACCAAGTTACTTCATTGTGAGTTAATGGGGAGATATAACATTCACCCATGGATTACAGCATCTTGGTTCACCTTGCCACCTGTTAGTTACTTAAGGATAAACAGTAATTAAAGAGCTCCATAACACAACGCTGATCTGATCACTTCCAACTACAAGTACTGTGGGACTTGCAGAACGCTTAATCTCCATGTCCAGTTTACTCATTTTCGCAGTTAGTAAAAAATGCTAACCTAAAATCCTATCAGGATTAAGAGTAATAGGGTTATTTCATTATACTTTATGGCTAAAACTATTTGCTTTTACACATTGAAATTAACATGTGTTTATTTTATTGTGTGTGCTTATATGCACATATGGTGTGTCTGTCTGTGCAGGCAACAATGTACAGGTGGAGATAAAAGGATCTTTGGGGAGTCAGTTCTCCCTTTCAGCTCTGCTGAGGCAGGGTCTCCCTTGGTGTTTCTGCCTCTCTGCATACTCCAAGCTATTTGTGTAAATTTTCTCCTCCCACCTTGGCAAGGGGGTGCTGGAATCACAGGTGTGAGCCACTGTGTCTGGTGTTTTTCTGGGTTCTGGGGACTAAGTTAGTTTGGGATGAAAGAGCTGTTGCCCATTGTACCGTCTCTCCAGCCTCATCCTCGTTTCTCAAAATCAGATTCTTTGTAATGAATTCAGGGGACTGAACACAGGTCTTTGTGTATTTTTGGTCAGCACTCTAACACTGAACTCCCAGGACCCGTTTCTTAGTGATAATTGATATATTTATTTCAGGGAAAAAAGATCACTCAAAATTAAACATTACTGATATAAAAGGATAGAGGCCATATAAGCATCGTTATATGGGCTAACTGATAACAAAAAGTGTTGACAATGTTGTGTATTATAATACCTTGGGGTGTGCTCTGACCCCATAAGTGAGGATGAATGGGAAGTTTACCACCAATGTGCTAATCAACCCAAGTGTAGAAATATTTAAACACCTTAATACCGATACTACCTCACATATCAATTCCCCATGGTTAATGTAACTAACTCTGTATTTTAAAATAAAGGAAATACATTCTCTCACATTTCTGGAGGGGAGAGATCCAAAGTCAAGGTGTTAGCACTGTAACCGGCATCTTTTCCTTGCTTCGTTCTTCTACCTTCCGGCTACAGTAGGCATACACAGTAGCCACTATTGCAATCTCTACCTCCATCTTCACATGGCCACGCCTTTTGTCTGTCTTCTTGTATCTCTTATAAGGACACTTTTCAAATAATCTAGGTTTATTTCATTTTAAAAGTCTTAATTATATCTGCAAAGACTCCATTTGCAAATATAAACCCCATTACAGGTTCTGGAAATTAAGTCATGGCTTTATCTTCTTTATAGACTGACACTCTCAACACTGTCAATGCTAACAAACTCTCACATAATTTTATAATTTTAATAATGGAAAAAGAAGAAGCACTGGAGTTAATCTATGTTCAATCTTTCATATATTCAGTATTGACCAAATATCCTGTTTTGCAAATAATGTGTCAGTTAGGCAATGAATATGCTATGATAACCCAAGCAGCCATTTAAGTTAGAGACTAGTCTAAGAGACTCTCAATAAACAAATACATATTCACACACTGTGTACTGTGGCCACTCAGGGAAAGTAAAAGCAAGTACCATGAAAAGAATGGCTCTAAACAGTATTCAGAATGACTGCTCTAAGTGGAAAACTTACATGAATATCTAAATAATACCAAGGGACTAGACACCTGGAGGACATGGGCTGCAAGAGAACAAACAGAGAGAACAATTCCCAGGAAAACTTTGAAGCAGTAGTGAATTAGGCAACTTCTAAGGCTTAAAAATGGCCCATAGGTGGGCAGAGAATGAGTGAGTTCAGGGAGAAAAAAAATGCAACAGACACATTTAACAGTGGATAGCAACAAAAACACACATAATCTTGGGACTTCTTGTCATTTGTTATGATAAAAATAGCTTTGATTCATGGGGACATTGGAAAATTGGAAGACTTTTACAATAGAAACATAAATTTTAGACTGCTTTGGTGTTCTGGCTGAGAGGCCATTAGATGGGGGAAGAGTGGGAAGTGTGATTGGAAGAGAGTGGTGGCCATAGCTAAGAAAAGGGTGGATTGAGAAAACATTTACAAAGAAACAGACAGGCCTTGGGGAAGGACTTACCCTGGGGGTGGGAGAAGAGAATGGTATCCATTGCATTTCATTGTTTAGCTTGAACAGCAAAACAAACGCCAGAAACACATGAAGAGATAGGAGAAGAGGCTGGTGAAACCCACAGAAACAGCTGGCCCAAACAAGTGGGAGCTCATGAACCCCAAACTGATAGCTGGGAAACCAGCATAGGAGACTATTCCAGACCCCTTGAACGAAGATGTCAGTTTGGAGGTCTGGACAATCTAGGGGGCCTCTGGTAGTAGATCAATATTTATCCCTAGTACACGAATGGACTTTGGGAGCCCACTCCACAAGGAGGAATACTTTGTCAGCCTAGACACACAGGGGAGGGCCTAGGCCCTGCTCCAAATGATATGACAGACCTTAAAGATCCCCATGGAAGGCCTCACCCTTCCTGGGGAGCAGAAAGGGGATGGAATAGGGGATTGGTGGGGGTCAGGAGAGGAGGGGAGGGAGAGGGAACTGGGATTGATGTGTAAAAGAAGCTTGTTTCTAATTTAAATTTGAAAGGGGGGAAAGAGACAGGAGAAGATGCAAACGGTGTCGAGAGTCATTCAGTTGGATCATTTACACACACATTTAGCATGACCACTACTTTTGCCTGTCCGCAATAGTGTAAGACTGGTTAATGACAGCATCGGGACAATTGCACAATATGAGGTCACATGTCATTTATAAGCATTTTTAGATGAGATTGAGATAAACTAGCAAACCCTGAATAAGACAGATTACCCTCATGAGAAAAATTAAGAGCCTGGAGAAGATGGAACTCCATGTCTTCCACACTGACCTTAGATTCAAGACTGGGTGTAGAAAGAAACATCGGCCCTTCCTCCTCAGTGTTCTCTTACTAGACATACCAACCTGCAAACTTCAGACTTGCCACAATGAGGGTAGAGGAAGAAAGGGGGAGAAAGGGAAAAAGAAAGAGAATACAGTATATATACAAGCAATATCTCTATTCCATTAGTCTAATGGTTCTGCTTTTCTAGAGAAACACAGCAAATACATGTTGGTTACATAGATTGCATTATTAAAATTATATAATTTTATAAAATATTTTTGTTGCAAGCATGTAAGGGGACTTATGGAAAAGACACCACATTTGAAACTTTTAGTAGCTTTGTGATTGGGATGCCTGTGAGATGCATACATGGAAATGTAAGTAGGAGCTGGATAGGCAACTCCGGGACTCTGAAAACCAGTCTGAGCCAGGGCTAGGTAGTTATGCACTGTCAGCATATAAACGCATGTGAAAGCCCTTGGACAGGATAAAACATTGAGACAGTTCCAAAAGTTACAATTGTGTTGTATATATCGTTTCATTTAAAGATTACAGTACTTCTATAAAACAAACATTATCATCTCCAACTTACAGATGAGAGGGTAAGACTCATAAATTAAAATTTTGCCTGAAGCCACCCAGGTAAAATTAGAACCTACGAATTTCTAAACCTCTCTCTCCCACACACTCTTGCTCTTTCCAAGTGATGGATATTGAACTCATAGCCTTGCACATGACCATGTGCAAGCCCTTCATCACTGAGCTGTATCTTAGCAAAATCTGATGCTTTTATCTAGCATGACATTTTTTTTTCATTTGCCTTCACATTCAGGTCAAGTTTCACCAGGAATTTAAAACCTACTTTTAATTTTATAAATAAAAGACTTGACAAATTACTAAGCAAAACCTTTTTGGAATTTAATTTCTTGCACACTCAAATATCCTAAGTACTTTAATGCCATTTGACACAGTAATTCTACTTCTAAAGCTTTCCCTAAGGGGAGTGGGGGCAGATGGGAAAGAATAGGTGTTTTGCATAGGAAAAGTCCGTGTAAGATTATTGGTAACCCCCCCCCCCAAGGCTTGAAGAACTTAAGAATGGAAAGTATCCAAATAGTTGTTAAACATTCACCCTGCATCTTCATGTAAGCACCGAAAAATAAAAACCAATTTAAAACATTGGATACTGTGTTTGATATAATATGTGATAAAATACATAAACTTAGAAACATTTTATAAAAATATTTATTTGTGTGTGCATGTAAATACTTACAGAAGACATTTCAGATGCAATGGTTATGTCTATATTATGAGATTGTGGATAACTTAATTCTTCTTTATACTTATAGCTATTATCCAAATTTTCATATATAGATATATATGAAAATATATATATTTTTTCATATATATATATATATATATATATATGATTTGCAATTTGCCCACAGAATAGGATCTTTTGTTCTACTTTTAATAAGCACCAAGTTTCAAAATCCAGGAGCAAAAACTGTAAAGCTTCTATTCCCTAGCAAATTAGGCCATTTAATGTTAGCTCCAGCTATAGCATGAGTTTATATTTTTTATTAAAAAATTTAATGAGTATAAAAATACTTACTGCTCTCCTAGAGAGTTTTAAGAATTAATGTTTTTACTGTGCTTTGGGATCATCGGATAAAAGGTGCTACATAAATGTGATACATTATTATTAAGTGTTATTAAAGTAAACTGAAGGCAGGGCATGTAATAAAATTGTCCCTGTAGCAACAACTGAGGTCTGTGTACAGTTCCATAGTGCTTAGATCATATTTAACTGTGAAAGTACCAATATTAACATGAAAACAGTTCTAGTAAGGTTTGGAATCAACAATGGATATATTCAACACAGCATTCAGTTTTTAATTACGTTTCATATTTCATAGAAGAGACTGAAATTATATACTACAAATCTGTGTATTATTTACTAGGTGCCAAAGCTACAAAAAAATTAAAGTATATGTTCTCATTGAAGCACACAAGAAAAAGTTCACTAGGCCATGGTCCTATTGAGGACATATTGAAGGAAAATAGATTTTAAGATCTTGAGCCACCATTAGCTTCCCAGGTCTGAAGTCCTATTTTGATCTGTTCCTACTTGTTCTCATCAGTGGTGGGCAACAGGGAGCATCTGCCCATCTGCTCCCCATGCCTTTGAGTCATAATAATCAAGAGACTGGCTAAGTGACATACAAATGTGGAGAAGAACAGGGCATCTAAATGACAGAGAGAACAAGGAGGGAAACCATCATGAGATAGACACGTGAAGAGTTTTAGATGCTGGAGGTTCAGTAACAGATCCAGAATGGCCAGAAAAGTGGAGGGCTTCCCAAGGGCTTTCATAAAACCTGACTACCCTAGGCACGCCACGGGGTATGCTACGAGGGTGTACGCAGACATTTGAGATCATTTTCAACTGTATTTGTAGGCCAGATACTTTTCCTTGAATATGATTATCTGTGGCCTATAGGAGGCCCCCCTTTGTGTTACAAGGGAGGGCAATCAACTGAAAAACAGGAGTTAAGTGCAATCCTGGTTCTAGGAACCCAGCTTTAGTGCTAGAGTGACTTCCCTTGAGTTCCTTAGGCCCTGAGTTCAACCCCTAGTACCACACACACACACACACACACACACACACACACACACACAATGTCCTTTCCTTTTCATTACATAACTTAAAGGGAAAACAACCCCATATTTAAAAGATAAACTCTGACATCAGTTTATAAAACCATATTTGCTGGACTGGATTAAATGTTAGAATCAATCAACACTGGGTAAATATGGTTGACCATACAGTTAATATGGTTGACCAATTTTCACATTATATAACTTGTCCTTTAAGATTAAAAAAATGGTAATGCATATTTCCTTCAATTTTTAAAACAATTATCTCAACAGAAATTAACTTCGTAAAAAGTTAACACAGTGCTGTAAATTCTAAATAAGTCATAAAACACCCCCCAGAAAGCAGCAAATGGAGGCCTTCCTTTGCTGGGGTAAAGGCAAGTGTGCTCCCAACCTCTCTACCATTATGTGGCTACCATTATTCAGGAGCAGATTCCTAGACCCACACTCCCATGAAGATTCTGACTTGGGTCTGGCAAAACCGTACTGTGCAGAAAATCCCCACATCAGTACCAAGCTGTGGTTTTCTATACCAGATACTATAAGTGATGCTTTGGGCAATTTTTATATACATAACATACAAAAAATACACAATTTCCAACCAGTCCTAGATTCATGTAGGCAACTGAAGAACACACAAAACTTCTAGGCAAAGTTTGGCTGGCCCATTCTTAAAAGTAGCTCCATAGTTTTCTTTTTCACTGCCTAGGCCAATGTTCCTGTGAACTCCTTTATAGCATATTTTTATTATAGTAAATTATTGGCATGGTGTTGAATATTAAAACTGAGTTGATGGGGGGAAAGTAGTAATTTACATTAGAAAAGTTGAAACTCATTTTTCCTCTGCCACATTAACATTTTCAGACTGGTTTTGCCTATACCGATAAAGCAAAATGGAAATTTGTGTAATTATTCTGTGGAATCGTGTACTTGACCCTTACATGTGCAAAAGAAAACCAGATTTATCACAATGGCACTTTTTTTTCATCTAAATTGTCTGGGCAATTTCCTGTATTCTCTAGTTTATATAACCTAAGTACAAACAACTGTCTCCATTATCACCAACTAAAATTTTGTGTTAAAAAAATAGTACCAGAATCACAGCTCTTTTTTTTTTTTTCTGAAAGTTTGGTTACAATTCATGCAGATGTAAGGGAAAGTTGTAAAACTCAGGTCTCAAAACATTTAATAAATACACTTATAGCATAAGACTGTATAGCTGGAAACCTCAAGATGGCTCAGTGGACAACTAGCTGCCAAGCCTGAAAAACTGAGTTTGATCCCAAAACCCACATAATCAAGCAGAGAACTAACTCCCAAAACTGAGTTCTGATACCCACAAGCATATGGTGGCAAGCACACCTACCTACACACACACACACACACACACACACACACACACACACACACACACTACATACACACAAGTACACATGAATAAATAAATGTAAAAATATGATTTAACAACTACAAGGCTACTCTTTCAAAAGGTTGGTCTTATCTCAATCAGAGACCTAGCTCTCTTATCCATCACTTTATTCCAACCACAAGCAGGAGTTCAGCATCTACTATTTGGGTAACTTTTCATACATCAAAGCTTAAGACTGTGTGTTGTTTATGAGAATTGAGCACACTTACCTTTCTTTATGCAAAGGTATGCCAACATGGCACCTAAATAGATGACGGTAAATAATAACTCCTAAAGTATTGTGTAAAATGTTTCTAGTCACCAAACAAGTTTGGAGCAAGGCCACTTGTCTTTTTGTTTTTGTTAAATAGGTGGCCTGGCTCAAGCTCAAAACAATTCTTTATCAAAAGCATGGCATTAAATTCTCAGTGACATGAGTCAAATCTCTGAGAGAGTAAGCCCTCCTGGGCTTACTCACAGAAAATATGAGTCAATTTCTCACTGACTTAGCCTACACAAAACCCCTGCAAGATTTTAGAGTACCCCACCCCTTCTCAGGTAAGACACTGACTAAAGCAAGGGAAGCCAAAACACAACACTAGCTTCCCATATGCTCACTTAAGGGAAGTATGAGTCACATGGTGGATTAGCTTAGAAAGAAATAAGGTGAGCTCCCAGATGCTGTGGCGCCATCAGGACCAAACCAGCACCTCTCCTGAGCAAGAAAACGGCCAAGACTCTGGCAAGAGATCAAAAAGCAGTATGGACTAGTTATCCTTCTCCATGCTCCTTCCTGGACCCTGCCTTCACATTCTTTACCCAACTCAAGCCCTGCCTGCTCCTATTCCTCCTTCCCCCTTCACACCACCCATACTCTTGCCTTGTTTCTTTGCAACCCCACCCCACAGCCCCTCCTAGTTCCTTCACTTCTGTGGGTACTCTAATGTGAATACACATATCCAAAAGTTCAAATGTGACAGAGAGAATGTAGCATTCATCATTCAAGGACTGGACTACCTCGGTAGGAAGGCTTATTTCTATCTCCATTCATCTGCCTGAGAAATTCATAATTCTGTTTTGCTTCATAGCTGAGAAATATTCCATTGTGTGTAAGTACCATTATCCATTCATCTCTTGATGGATAGCTAGGCTATTTTCTGGGTATCGTGAATGAACCAGCCATCAACCTGGATGAGCAGGGATCTCTGCAGTACGAGATACAGCCCTCTGAGAGTGTGCCCAGGAGAGGTATAACTGAACATTTTTTGTTTGCTTGTTTTTACAACTAAAAAGTGTTTTTATTTAAAATGTGAAATGAAGGTTTTTGGGGGGGTTCTTCTACTGAAAGATAAATTTTCTTTCATACAATATTTTCTGGTTACTGTTTCCTCTCTCTCTCTTTACTCCTCCCAGCTCCTCCCCACCTTCCCTCCCATCCAGGTCCACCCCTTTCTGTCTCTCCTTAGGTCTACTCTAGATGTTCTCTTTAAATCAATATCTACCTTTGTGGGAACCTCAACAGTTAGTGGCTGCACCAGTTTCCACTCCCACCAACAGTGTATAAGTGTTTCCATTTCCACAACTCAAATCCAGGGCCGCATTTGTTGTCATTTGGCCTGGGAGAATATGTTTGATTGTTTTCCTTAGCCATTCTGGCTGAAGTAAGAGGGAATCTCAATGTTTTACTCTGTATTTCCCTGGTAGCTAAGGACATTGAGCATTTAAAAGAAAATATTTCCTGGCCATTTTTATTTCTTCTTTTGAGAATTTTCTGTTTACTTCTATGCCCTAATTTTTTAATTGAATCATCTGCCTTGGTGATGGTGAGTTATTTTAGTTCTTTACATTTTCTAGACACTAACCCTCTGACAGATATAAAGCTGGTAAACATTTTCTCCCACTCTTTACCTTATCTATTCTCTGGAATGATGTCACTGCTTGTTTATTGTTGTTTTTTATTTATGTGTATGTTGTTACTGTTATATTCATAAGTCAGTGCATTTCTCAACGTCCATCAGTGGAGCTTCTTTTTTGGAGTTTGATGGCAACTAATAGAGACTGCCACCCAACTCCATGCAGAGAATAAGAAAGTACATGACGGTCAGTTCTAAGTGGGACACTTACATTGCACTCTCTCCCCCAAGGCTCAGGGATTATCAAGGAAGAAGAAGAGCCAGAAACACTGGTTGTCTGCTGGCTGAACACAACAGGCATAAAACTCCATGCACAAGATTTGAAACAGATCAAGCCAACCTAACCAACTCAAGCCAGCCAAATCTCTGCATAGATGGGGAGGGGCCCACGAAGCCGCACTCCTCATCACTAAGAAGATAACTGCTGGCTGGTGGGGAAGGGAGAGCAAGTTTTCCTCATAGATGAGGCCCTTGAAATCCTGCCTACCCATGCTCCAGTAGATGGTCCTATATCCCTCCCCATACATAAAGGCAGCACGAAATGAACTCACTGAGGATTTTGAAGAAGAGAGAAAGCACATGACGTTGAGAAAGAAAAATGGTGAGGGTATAGGGAAGAACTCCGATGAGGCGAATTTGATCAAAACACAGGATACATATGGATGGAATGATCAATTTTAAGAATGCAATGCTATTTCATCTTCAGTTATTTATTTTGGGGCCTTAATCTACTTCAGTGAGTAGAGAATTGATTGAAAATACTCATTTCAAAGACAGCCTTTCTTAAAGGCATATATCCAGTCATCTAAAAGGAACCAATTCCAATCCTCATAAAATAAATAAGCAAATAAGTAAAAATATGACTACTGAGGGGAAAAGACAAGAAAATAAGAGAAAATTTAGTATAGGAAACTGGGGGACTTTCCACATCAGTTATCCAGGGTGTGTCTTTATCATCTCAATTCAAATGGCATAAACTCCCCAACATAGCAGACTCCTGGGTTAACTAGAGTACTAAAATATAGAGAAAAACAAACAAAACAATTATTTGCTATTTATTATTCTTGCATTTCCTTGTCAATTACCTTCTGCAAAAAGTATTTTGAAATTTCAAGAATAACTTGTACCCCAAAGTGTTCAAACTGAAAGATAACTGTCTATATTATGCAATGTTTCGAACTGAAAGCAACAAAAAATGTATATTTTTCCCAATAAGAAATAACATTAGGCCCTTTGTTAAGATCACACTTTGACATACATTGACAACCTTCACCCCCAATTCAAATACACAAAATGATAGAGAAAGCAAAACAAGAGAATTTAAAAATGAATGTTCAGACCCAATCAAGGTAGTCATGCCCCCAGACTAGAGAGACAAAGAAGCCCTGGGATGGGATTGATGGCCCTGCACCAGGTTCCATGCTGGGAAACAGACAGGTATGGGTGGGAATTTTGTGCCCACACAATAGCAGCGGAGACTGACTCCATATGAGAGTAGTGACTGAAGCTGTCTTGTACTTAGAGTCAGAAGATGCCTTGCTGTGAAAGGGGATTGAAGAGAGGATGAGGATGCAAACATCCTTCAGTGTGGGCTCCCACAAAGCTACCCATTAGTTTCTTAAACCTGTTCTTGCCCAAATACTACCTCGGAGCCAGAGAGCCAGGGTGAAAAATCTATGGTAAAGTTTTTTAACTAAGGGAAGAAGCTCATAGGAAACTGTGTGGATACGTCTACAGAATCACTGTGTGAGGACAGACACACCCACGGAGAAACTGGTAAAAAGGGAAACTGCATGGATGCATCTAGGGAATCACAGTATAAGGACAGGCACACCACAGAAAAACAGGTAAAGAGAACCACTCCATGTGGACCTGTGCAGCATAATGATAGAAACTGGACAGAAACGAGCACCCAAAATGAAGCCAGTATCAAATGGAAATAATAGCGTACTTTAAAAGCGATTTTAAGAATAGAATTCTCACACCCAATGGTAGAAGAAAAATTATGAACAGAATAAATGGACATAAAAATATATAACTTTCTAGAAATATAGTTGAGTAGGGGATTTTAGGTATTAAAATAAATTCAACAAATTAAGTATACTGTAAAGTGGAATGGGTCAAAAACTCGAAGTGTTATAAAACCGTGCTGAGGAGTTTCCCAAGAATCTGGCAAAGAAAGAAAAGGTGCAGTTAAAAGCTATGACATCAAAGGAAGAAGTTAAAAAGCATCTGATGGAGGCAGGGTGCCTGTCCCATGCCTGTCATTCCAGCACACAAGACATGGAGGCAGGAGAATCATTTAGGTCAGCTTTAGCAAAGTCCCAGGATTCTGCCTCGGGGAAGGTGGCGAGATAATAATCTCACGGAATCTCTCTAGGATAAGTGAGAATCAGGTAGGAAAGCTGTGTTCAAAGTAAGGATAGTATAAATAAATATTTCCTTAATTAAATCAACCTGGTGCACCTTAAATGCAAGTATTAGCTGGGTGAGTGTGACTTTTACCCCTAAGGAAACAAGTGCCTAATAGCTGATGGTCTGAATGGCAGTATTCAGGCAGGCCTGGGGGCTAGAGTAAGGAAGGACTTCTTCCTCAAATATGCAGAATCCAAGGACTAGTGAGTTGCTCAACAGTCCCAGTAATGTTAGCAAGAAACAATCGACTGTGATCTGTGATCTGTGATCTGAGTGTCTGTGGTTTCTCTCAGTCCCCGACCCCCTGCTGTCTACGGTGTGAGTGGATCTCTGTTCCCACCCTAACAACATAGGACTTGTCAGGAATAGGTGCAGATATCTACTGCTAAACATATCTCTCTCTCTTTCTCTCTCTCTCTCTCTCTTTCTCTTTTTCTTTCTTTTTTTTTTTTTTTTGTTTTAGTTTTTCAAGACAGGCTTTGGAGCCTGTCCCGGAACTCACTCTGTAGACCAGGCTGGCCTGGAACTCACAGAGATCCTCCTGCCTCTGCCTCCCTGGTGTTGGGCACACACTACCACCTCCCAGCAACAGCTCTCTTAAGTACCTAAAACCTTACTACCTGGGGTGAACTAAAGTGGCTGTCATTAAAACAGTATCCCTCAGGGCCTAGGATCACTGGAATACCTCTTTATTCCCACAGGTGCCAAGGAGGGCTTGAGGAACTGGAAAACACTTGTGTTCATAATAACCAGCATAAAGAGAAGGCTGGACTTCATTGCTAGGCAGTCATAAAAAAGTACACTGACTTGGTAACAGTGTGTGTGAGGTAACAGGGTTTCCTCACACACAGAAGATGACAAGGACAAGACTGAGGTGCTGTCTGCAGCTGGCTTCACTTTGAGGTCTCTCTCTTTGGCTTACAAGCAGCCATGTACTCACTCTCTTTTCACACATTCTACTTCTGTAATTCGTGTGTGTGGAAAGCAGTCACAGTGAAAGTGAAAGAAGGTCCCATGATGACCTTGTCATGTGCCATTGACTTCAAGCACATCTTTAAAGAGTATTTCCCCCAAATGCAGTTAACTCCATGGTTAAGATCAGTTGCAGGGGTTCCACAGATCCATTTGGCAGGGCCCCCACGCAATGCCAGATTCTTCCCTCTAATGTCAGAAGACTAGTTTCCAGAAATGTTCTGGTATCTGCAGAGGAAGGAACTGCTGGAGGCAGCAGGTAAGACTGGAGCAAGGGCAGCCGAATCTCAGCAGCCATAGGGAGCTGACGGCACGGTGTGTAACACATCTTCTCAGACACTCTGATGCAGAGATTGGTGTAACCTACTGCTTAGGAAAAACCCGAAAGGAAGTTCTTATGGAAAGATTGGACTTCCTGTGAATTAGAACAAATGAAGGCTGAAATTCAACGACAAAAGAAAAGTGCTTTTTTTAGCTCAAGATGGAAAAGTGAAGTAAGTCAGTCATCATCTGAGAGGTTACATAATCTTCATTGTGAAAACAGAAAGATAGTGTGTGGTAAAGAAGCCAAGAGGGTAGGTAACTGAGGGTATGGATTAAGAAGGATGGGAGAGAATACTTGGTAGGGAAGGACAGATATTGCTCTTGTAGAACCTGGATTAGATTCCCACAAACCCCTGTAACCCCCATTCTAGGTGATCTGAAGCCCATTCTGGCCTCCTCAGGCATTGGGTAGGCACAAGCATACTACGCAAACATACATGCAGGTAAAATGCCCATATATGTGCCAAAATTAACAATGTATAGATGATAGATAGATAGATAGATAGATAGATAGATAGATAGATAGATAGATGATGTCCTTCTGTATATATGTTTCTCTTATTGGTTGATTAATAAAACACTGATTGGCCAGTAGCCAGGCAGGAAGTATGGGTGGGGCTATCAGAGGAGAAGAAAGCTGAGGAGGAGGAAGACAGAGAGTGGCCTCCAAGAGACACCATGCTGCCTAAAGAGTAACATGCTGGATTACAGGTAAGCCACAGTCTCGTGGCAATGCATAGATTAACAGAAATGGGTTAATAATTAAGAAAGCTAGTCAATAAGAAGCCTGAGCCATAGACCAAACATTTTATACTTAATATATGTCTCAGTGTGTTTATTTGGGGCAAAGCGGCTGTGGGACCAGGAGGGACAGACATCTCCATCTTCAGGTAGATAGATAGATAGATAGATAGATAGATAGATAGATAGACAGACAGACAGACAGACAGACAGACAGACAGACAGATAGATAGAGATGGGTGGGTGGGTGGGTGGGTGGATAGATAGATAGAGGAAGAGGCATGGCTATGTACTTATCAAACACTCTTAGCAACCTCTCCCCAAAGCTTTTGTTTACATCAGAAGGTACCCTGCTAAACCGAAGTGTGAGCAGAATGTTAAAATCAAATATTTGTTTTAGTACAAACCAATATCTTACTTTAAAATCCCACATAACATGAGATATTAAAAATAAATGAAGCAAACAGAACATGGAAAAGTCACATCTATGGCATTAATTCTCAGATAAATTTAACCACATAGAAACTACCATCACTCACACAGCTGATTCCCCGATAACTAATCAATACCCCAAGTCATGTGTGCAAATGATGCTAATGAAGAAGCTTGAACATTTTTTATTTGTTCATTCAACAAATACTAACAGCAAATGAGAAACTGTAATAGCAAATGACAAAGACAAGCTTAGAGTTCTTCCATCTGTGCCCCTGTAAGAAGAATAGAGAGATGTTTCCATAAAGAACTATTTATAAAATCATGGTCAGGATGAAAGAACACTAAGAGGTTTTCTTAATTAGGGTTTCTATTGCTGGGAAAAGACACTATGACCACAGCAACTCTTACAAAGGCAAACATTTAATTAGGGTGGCTCACTTACAGTTTCAGAGGTTCAGTCCATTATCATCCTGGCAGACCTTGGTGCCATACAGGTAGACATGGTACCAGAGTAGTAGCTGAGAGTCCTACCTCTTATAAGCAAGAGGAAGTCGACTGAGACATGTGGCAGTATCCTGAGCATAGGAAACCTCAAAGCCCACCCCCACAATGACACAGTATGGCCATCCTCTAACAAAGCCATACACACTCCAACAGAGCCACACCTCCTAATAGTGCCACTCCCTATGAGGTTATGGGGACCAATTACATTCAAACTTTCAAGGAGGTACAATGCATTATTCTATGCTGAACAAATAGGAGCTTGTTCTAAGACTGAAGACATAAAGAAAGAGGGAGTTACTAGAACCAAGAGGGCAGTCAGATGAGGAGGGTCATCTTCAACGTAGCTAGGACTTACTCAGAGAATAGTAACAGCCTGTCCAGTTCAGTAGGAAGGGACATAGGGGGGATAAAAACCTGACTTTGTCTGCATTGTTCTTCTATCTTCCAACAAGGTGGCACACTGGCCAATCCCACATGAGACCAGAAGACAGGCAAACACACTTCTGCAATGCACACAGCTCAGGCTCTAAGACAGAGCTGGGTGGAGGAGAGGGAGGGGCTCAGTCTTGAAGGGAGAAAGGAAAGTGGCTGGCCCACATTGCTATCACCACATTTTGTCCACTGGAGTCCAACACACAGAGAGCTCACTCTATTTTACGCACACATGTTGGACCCCATCCCCAATAAATGACCTCTCCAAACATTTGATGTTTTATAGTAATGGCAAAAGAAAACTTCACTCTCAAGGAATTTGGAGACTCATGAATGAGATCAACATAAATTTCAAAGCACTCGTTTAAAAGGGCTCCCAACGGATCAGTGACTGAGCATAAAAAGCAGGGAGTTCTTTTTGGCAAGGGTCGGTGATAATAACAGCTTAGTTGGGAGTAGCTCTGGAGCCTGTACCTGGATAAAAAGACTTCAAAATCTATACTCTGCCTTCAAACTTAAGAACACTCTAAAAAGAAAGCATTTAAAAATCATCAAGACTCATAAAGTAAGGTAAGCAAGTTTTGTGTCTCTAAGCATCTATGGAAAGCATACAAACATCAACACCCGCGCCCCCACACCATCATCTCATCTCTATTACTTTCCTTTGAGCTAATCACTGACATTTTCTAGTCTCCACAGTTTTTCTGCATGCATTTCAAATATCTTCACCAGTCCTCCATCCATGGATCTCAAAGTGGTTCTAAATGCTCATTTTCTAAAAAAAGTATGGGATGTAAAAATGTACCTACACTTTTTCCATGTTTGTTTAAACACAGAAATGATTCTTTTATAAATTCTCGGTCTCGGAATAATCTATTGCAGAATGAGCCGTAAGAGCAAGCATCCTCTGCTTCCTGGCCACCCAAGGCAAGCTTCTTTGCTCTGCTACATATTCCCCACAGTGACAGACTGACTCTCCAAAACCAAGAACATAAGTAAGTCTTCCTCTTTTGAACTCATTCTCCCAGGTATTTGGCTAATGGTGAAATCTAACACAAACATCTAGGAGGTGTCAGGCACTGTGGTTAAAATAAATGATTCTCGAACTCTACTGCACATTCAGAGCATTGAGGTGGTGTTAAAAAGTCCTTATATTCAGTCTTCATCCCATACCGATTAAATCAGAAGCCTTCAGCGATGAGTGAAGAATTCATACATTTTAAACTCAGTGGGCAATTCCAAAATGCAGTCAAATCTCAGAACCAACTTTAAAAACCCAGCAATGAAAATAATTTTATGGTTGGGCATCACCACAACCTGAGGAATTGTATTGAAGGGATGCAATGGTAAGAAGGCTGAGAACCACTGCTCTAGAAGCTTCTAAGACATGAAGACCTATATCAGCCACCAGATCTACTGAAGCAATATTTATTTTAGGTTTAATGCACACAAGGTTTGAACTACTGCTTTAAAAAATCCTACAAGCAAATCAGGCCAACAGCATTGTCTCCATTGCATAGAAAAAACATTGACGAAGTCCAAGTAATAGGAAAATATTTTAATTCTGGGATGACAGTTTTGACCACATTGCTTTTAAAACTGAAAGAGAGAGAGAGAGAGAGAGAGAGAGAGAGAGAGAGAGAGAGAGAGAGAGAAAGCTGCACAGACTTTAGTGTACCCACTGAAGATTATTTATACACTGTGGAAGATTTACCATCCCAGAAACCCTCTGCTATGGTCCAAGTTTCCCCAAATGCATGTGAATTAAAGAATTTGTAGCTGGTAGCACTATTGACAGATGATTGTATCACGACAATGAAAATTTCACCAATGGGTTCCTTCATTGGTGAGTTCTTAGCAGAATAGTCTATTAGGAAAGAGTTGGCAACCTGCTTAAAGGAAGGACATCTCTGGGGGAACGCCCGTGAAGGATTACGTGGCCCCGCCCCTTCTCTCTGCTTCTCAACTATAAAGCCATTAAGAAGCTCATCATCTCAACTTCTCTGCAATGGTGCTTCACCTCCTTTCTTAGCTGCTTCTCTAGGGTCATAAGGAAACGCCATAACCAAGGCAACTTAAAAAAGAAAGTGTTCAGTTTGGAGGCTTACCATTTCAGAGGGTTAGATTCCATAACCCGTATGGTGGGGCACACAGGGACAGGCAGGAGGGCGTGGGGCGGGAACAGTGGCTGAGAGCTCACCTCTGATCCATGCGCATCAGGTAAGGAGGATGAGACAGGAACCTCAAAGCCCACCTCCAGGGACACACTTCCTCCCACAAGGCCACATCTCCTAATCCTTCGCAAACAATTCCACCAACTGGGGACCAAGTATTCCTATACATGAGCCTATGGGGGCCATTCACAGTCAGACCACTGTAAGTCCTGCTACATGAAGCCAAGCTACCACTGACTGAGAACCTTCACAAGAAACTAAAGTAAATCTTTCCTCCCACAAGCTGTTCCTCCTGGCTGTTTATCGTGGTAGCCACAGGTTAACACTCCCCCATATAAACCTCCCGCTCCACAGATAGAGACACGGGATTTTAAACACTACCATCCCTGGCCTGGCCCTGGACTGTTCTATGCTCTACTTGATTGGGAGACTGAATTCATTTCCATTATAAAAGGAGGTCTGCAGTGAAAATGAACTTTACCTTGAACAGATAGACACACTACAGATGAACACACTACAGATGAATGAATGTATGTGTGCGAGTGTTTGTACGTCTACACACAGAGAAAAACCTTCCTCCAAACACTCCCAGGGCTCTGAGACTTTTACAACCGAAGGTTCAAAAGACACACTGACAAAAGGTAACATTGTTCCTGGGCTCTTCCCCACACCTGTTAGCAGTTGAGTCTAATTATTCAGCAGCTGGTCCTAATTTGAGATTCTTTCACTACGCCTCATTATTCCTGTTTCATGATTTTTTTCTCATTTCTAGCTGCTCTGGCTGCTTCTGCACAATGTATATATCTTTAAACTAAAAGGACATGCTTTGAAAGAACTCTGGAGGAGATATTAACACTATTTCTTTACATACTACTTTGCAGTTGAATTTATTTAAACTGACAGTTGTGATCATTGGAAATGGGAAATTCTAAGGGCAAGAAAAGCTTTACCACTTGGCTACCTTCATTGTTTTAAAACTCTCTCTGATCTATGGGTAGTCTAACTGAACTCATAAGGGGTTGTGTTTTGGTAGACATTTGTGAACTGGAATGCTAACTTTTTGGGGGTAGAGGAAGATGCTCTTCCAGGGTTGGAAACCAGGGTTAGCTGAATAGTTTCACAAAATGAAACTGATCAGTAGTAGACTAGACTGGACATGATAAGAGCAAAAACTTTTAAAATGTAGAGTACAAAGAGAAAGTAATGGTTGTATATACACACACCCAAAAGCAAACATGTATGAGATGGTCACATATCAGCATCAAGAGATGAAGTGAATACCTGAGTGTTTACTCATAAATCCAGGTGAAACTTTCCCTGAATACATTATGTACAATCCAGGGCAATGTACAGTTTTCAGACCAAAGTCTTTCTAAAGTGCCAGAGTATTAAATCATCATGAGCCCAAATCCTAACTGAAGTAAATACAGAGGTCAGAAATCACATTTAAAACACATTAAAAAGCAAAACAAGGTTATAGTTCGGTGATAGAATACAAATCTATCTTGTGTGAGGCCCTGGTTTTGATCCCCTGGACATCTCTCCTCAGCAGAGAGGGGAAGGAAGGAAGGAAGGAAGGAAGGAAGGAAGGAAGGAAGGATAAAAAGCTATTAACCAGATTTATCTGAAAATAACTTCTTAAAAAAACAAAATTTTAAGCTGGGTAGTGCTGGCATACACCTTTAGTTCCAGCACTCAGAAGGCAGAGGCAGGTAGATCTCTGTGAGTTTGAGGCCAGCCTGGTCTACAGAGTTACACAGAGAAGCCCTGTCAAAAAAACAAGAACAAAACAACAAAAGAAAAAAACAAAAAAAAAATGTTTATTAACCCTAGAAGTACAGTATTTTCTTCTACTTTTCCTGAGTTAACAAGAGTAGAGTCTTTCAAGTCACATTGCTAGAAAATGATTTTAAAATGAACACCTCAGCACCTAAATATAGCACCAAAACTACATAAAAACCAGGCTGGTATGATCGCTATCTAAATGAGTTCTGATGTTTAGTGATCACAGAGAGATCATACTGAGGCAATCTTATCGACCAGTGTGCAGACTAGTTTTCATGTCAACTTGACATAAGCTAGGGCCCTCTGGGAAGAGGAAATCTTATTGGAGAATAAGCCTCTATTGGACTGCCCTGTAGGCAAGTCTGTAGGGTATTTTCTTGATTGATGATTGATATCGGAGGGCCAAGCTCACTGTGTGGAGTGCCATTCTTGGGTGGTGGTCTTGGGTAATATTAGAAAGCAAGCTAAGCAAGCCGTGATGACTAAGCCAGTAAACAGCTCTCCTCCATGGCTTCTGCTTCGGCTCCTGCACCCGGGTTCCTACCTTGAGTCACCTGGAAGATGAACTATGAGCTATAACAAGAAATAAACTCTTTCATCCCCAGGTATCTTTTGGTCATGGTATTTTTTGTATACATAGAAACCCTAACTAAGGCAATGAGTATCTCTAAAGCTATCTTAGAAGTCAGGATTTTAAATGACTTCTATTCCTAAATCACTGAATGTCGAAGTTCACTAAGATCACATATTTTCATAGCATTGACTCACACTCACTTACACCTGAATAAAATTCATTCTTTCCTCCGGACACATATAGAACATTACCTCATCATGTTGCCATGGCACATTTTTCCCAGTTGTTCCAGGCCTGAGCATGGTCTACAGCAAATGGCTGGTACTCCTCTAAACAGGCCATGTTAGAAGTACCATGCAGGGTAAGATTTGGTCTATGGTGCTGTAAGTTATTAGAAACCGGTTGTTGCCTGCTTAGATCTCTACTTGGTAGTATACATTTACTCTTCAGTGATAAGAGCAGATAGATTGCTAGAGTGTATATGTTTAACTACAATCAGTATATTCACCCTGTAATGTGTGTGTGTGTGTGTGTGTGTGTGTGTGTGTGTGTGTGTGTGTGTGTGTGTGTGTGTCTGAATATGCAGCTAGAACATGCAGTGTCTGTACTCACTAAAATGGACAATTTGCCTGGATATTTATAACCCTGTGTTGAATAATTAGAATCACATTAATTTGCCTCACTATTAATGGAGTTACTTTTGGATTTACCTATTAGTGTTCTTATAAATCTCAGTAATAGACATAGCAGAGGTCCTCTTAGCAATGTGCCTTTGGTAATTCTGCAACCACAGCAACAGAAAACGCTGAAGTGTCTTGAGACAATTTACGTTAAAATAGTGTGTCTTTGCTTGCTAGGTATTTATTGCAACACTCTTTTATGTCTTTATCTTTCTTAATGCAGAATTAGCATTGATATTGGCTTCAAGAGAGAATTATTGACTAGAAAGAATGCCCAAATGATGAAGAAGGAACATATTTACTCACTCTTCTTAGAGTAAGTAGCATATTTGTAATGATTTTACAAAATAAATACATGCTGTAGAGTTGGGTAAACATTCACCTCCAATTTACAGTTGTATAATTAGATTTTTGCCTTACTTTTCAATTCTTGCTAGTTTAAAGAAAAGTATTTTTAGAGATTGAATTAAAACATTAGGATGACAGCATAAATCATGAACATGAATCCATGCTGTCTTGGTTCATCATTTATTATTCCTTCTTCTGACTGATCCCTCCTGAGTTGGTGGGAAGAGTCTACATCAAACTTGACCTTTAGCTGCAGCTCTGCCTCTGTCACTGTACAGCTGTGTACGTGTGAACAGGAACCTCTGCTTTTCAGGAATTCAGTTTCCTCAGAGTAGAACAAGACCTTCAGGATAAGTGAATTCTTCACCTGCTTTTAGCTTTGTCCTTTAAGACATCAACAACTTTGTAATGTCTTGGGGAATCGAGTTGTATCTTTCTGTTCTGTTTTCACCCAGTTACTTCATTAGTTGTAACATAGTTCCTGAAAGGGTAATTTTCCAGAAATCTTAGACATGTAAACATCATGAAGCAAGACAATGAAAGATGACTCCAAAGTTAGTTATTATCTATGACATACTAAGTCTTTATAACTCTTTCTTCCTTTCTTCCTTTCTGTCTGTGGGTCTCTTTCTTGTTATTAATTAGACAGGGTTCTCATTGTAGTCCAATTAATTAAATAGTTGAGAAATAAGTGGACTAAAATATATAACTCCTACCTTTTATTAGATAACCCAAATTCCTTTTTCGCTTTATTACTCCCACAATTCAAAATGCTCATGAAAATCACAAAGAATAGAAACTGTAGAATGATCACCCTTAAATGAGATATCTCTATCACAGTTCCTCCTCCCAAGACTCAGGAAGGACGGCAGAAGAGAGGGCAGAAAGTGCGAGAGGCAGCTGGTGAATGAGCATAAGCAAAGAGCATCCTCCAATACAGCAAGGCAGCCATATCTACGAAGTCACAGCCAGTGTGACAACATGGACAAGCACCATGCAAGTTCAAGCCAGACAAATTCTCAGAATGAAGAGGGGAAGTAGACATGAAGTCTCACTCTAGCTGAGGATCTATTGGCAATTGACAGCTGCTGGGGAAGGGAATGGGGGTTTTGTATAAGAGTACCCCCACCCCGTTAAGTCAACAGTGGAAGGCCACATATCCAAGAACATATGGGCAGCACAAATTGGACTTGATAATTGGTGAAAGAAAAAAATAAAAGAGGACACAATGTTGGGTGGGCAGGGAATCAGGGGTAGATCTGGGGAAAGTTATGGAAAGGGCAGATATGTTCAAAACACGATATACAAACTTCTCAAAGAATGAATAAAAAGAAAAAAAGTGAAAAGTAAACCCCAAAACAATCACAGTACCAGGCTGCCCACTATCTTTGATCTGTGTGCTCCAGGACACCAGATTCCTGGTGCTTCCAGGTAAAGGAAGCATGAATATTAAAGAAACCCGGCAGTTTTAACTATGAAACCATAGAACTTGACCACAATGGGCCCTGATTATTATATGGCCTTTGCTTCCCCAATCACACTGGTTTCTAGTGTCAGTGCCTGTCAAGGTGCCAACTCAACAAGTGCTCATCAAATGAGAATCAAGCATTGCAAAAGATTACTTTGTTCTGCCATGACACAGCAGAGCATTCAATACCAGCAAGATAAAACGTAATATAGTTGGTCTTGGTTGGCACCTGGCAACGCTGCAGACAAGACTTTGAAAGTGCACCTTGGTTGACTGTATACTATTCCCATGACTCCATGGGAAACGGATGTCTCTGCTGGGGATGCTAGGACTGCTGTTCCAACATGCCAATCAAGGTGAGACCTGTAATATAATTCAGTCCTGTGCCTGGTGCCTTGAAGGGATAAGAGAATTGGATTACTTCCCACCAGCATTGAGCCCATCCCCTGCCAGTTTCAAAGAAAGTCCTTTCAACAAAATAAAATACAGATTCCCAACATACAGGGGACCATGGCAATTTGGTCGAGTAAGGGCTTGTGACTGGAGAGAGTTCTGGGTGTTTGGAACCTGCCATCATTTTCCAGGGATCTTCATGACTCGAAGCCTTTGCATTGATCATATTTGATCATGAGAACACTGCGCTGTGGGCAGGGCAGGAGTTCCATCTGTGTTTCAGACGTAAGGGGGAGCATCCGGAGGCTAGGCAGCAACCTGAAGGCCAATGTTGATAAAGTGCTGGTGCCCGTCAACACTCTGACTTCTGACACAGGGCCATTTCAACATCCCATAATGATTCTTATGTCCAGATGGATAAAGATTCTTTTGACTCTGGCTTATAGTTTTGGCCCAGACTCCCTCACCTTTGTGATGGCTGCCAAACTGGGTTATTGTCTCAGAGGCTTGCTATTTAAAAATGACCACTGAAAGCCAAACCCAAGGGGTAGTAGGTAATGCAGACACTAATGAGGGATCATCTCTCTCTCTTTCTCTCTCTCTCTTTCTCAGCCTCCAATGAGGTTTAAATCAGCTTCTGACAGTACTGAGTGACTGCCTTTGCAAGCCATAAAAATAAGCTAACTGTAAAACAAATGAGCAAACTGATACAGTGTTTAGAGAAAATTAACATCTGGGCAATTCATTTCTAAATCTAAGCTCCTCAAACTTTGCATCCAACACACAGTTATTCTAATTATGGCCTTAATTCCAATTATTTCTTTAACACACACATGCACAAAAACCAACCTGCCTCTTCTCACAGCAAAACATTTACATAAACTCAAGATATGTGCAAGTTACCATAATTAATAGATAGCATTCACTCTGCCCTCCCCAAATCATTGGCATAAACTCAAGATATGTGCAAGTTACCAGAACTAATAGATAGCATTCACGCTGCCCTTCCCAAAAGTATTTATCTTTTGTCATAGAACTAATTCTGTTTTCCTGGTTTTGGTTTTCCTCAGTTCCTAAGAGCTTAAACTTATAAGTGGTTACCAGAAATGAGTATCTAGTTTGCATCTCAATCAAACTGCTTGTGCAAACTAGTCATGCACCAGCACAGTGCTTTCCTTACGTAGGTGTTTAATTAATATTTGGTGAATGATTGGCAGAATAAGTGAGGCAATGACCTGTGAGCACATACTGTCTTCATCCTGGTGTGTGACTTCCAGCAGTGAATTAGAGGGTCATGAAGTAAAGACTATGGCCTTGAACACAAAGGTTCCAGTCATCAGTACTAAATAACTAAATGACTTCGGCCAATATGTATGACTCACCAGGGTGCTTAGGTTTCTCAACAGTGGAGTAAGTGTGGATAAGAATTTAAAATCATCTCTGAAATTACTTTCAGGGCTAGCGTTTTGTAATTCTAGTTTGAAAAACTATCTGCCAAAGGAAAATACTACTCTCACCAGAAAATAAATATGATTGAAGAGTGATCCCGACAGAGGCTTTGGTTTCAGCTTTAGATGTGTCTAGGGGGTTGAGAATCTTAACGATTATAATTGAAGACAATGAGGACTTCCCAGATCCTAACAGAGACTGCTTTTAGCACATTATCATCTATTACAGCACCCTATAAAGGGACTGTGGTGGAGACACCAGAGTAGGCTCTAAGGAAAACTAAACTTCATATCGTATTCTCTCTCTCTCTCTCTCTCTCTCTCCCTCTCTCTCTCTCTCTCTCTCTCCCTCTCTCTCCCTCTCTCTCCTCTCTCTCTCTCTCTCTCTCTCTCTCTCTCCCTCTCTCTCTCCCTCTCTCTCTCTCCTCTCTCTCTCTCTCTCTCTCTCTCTCTCTCTCTCTCTCTCCCTCCCTCCCTCCCTCCCTCCTTTCCTCTAGCCTTCTCCCTCACTATCTTCCTTCCCCAATCAAATCTATTCTTTGACAAAGCAGATGTAGGAAAGGAAAAAGCATCTATAATGAACTATTTTGAAATTCCAGAACCTGGGGATGATGCCTACAAGTCTCTAGGTGAACAAAAGAAAATCAATAACCCTAAAAAAGCAAAGGAGTGAAATAGAGCTGTGCATGGAACTCTGAATTTTTAGAGAAACAGGCCATTCAAACAAGTGTCTCAACTGAACACCAAAAAAAAAAAAATAGGGCTGAGACCCCAAGAACTACACCCCACAAAAGACCACAGAGAATGGATTCCCTCAGTTTCTGAGCGAGTGGGCCAAGGTGATGGGGCACCAGGCAGGAACTCTAACCATGAGGAGCTCTGAGTGGTGACTACCTGCAAAAGACTAACCCTTTAACCAGGGTCATTTGCAGGAGCCAAGGAACCTACCAGTCCAGACTTTCCCCCCAACCAACACAGCACTTGAAAAACCCAGGCAACTGTATGTGAGAGGATGCCCTGGGCAGAGAGCCAGAGAAAGAACATAACACAGGAATGCATGTAACTCCAACTGTGATCTTCAAAGACTTTCTTTTTCCAATTCCTTCCACAGCAAGCCTTCCCCTTTCTTTGTTTCCTCAGTGATACATAGAAAACTTTACCTAATGTGGCCCAAAATACAGGTTAGATTTAAAAAGGTTATGGACCCCACTTGAATACTCATGTATAACCATTATATGTAAAAGTGGGTTTTCGGAGGAATAAAATATGAAAATCTCAGTGTGTTGGTACACATCTATAATTCCATCATTAAGGAGATTGGTGGAATATCAGGGTTTGAATTATCCTTGGCTACATATTGAGCTTGAGGTTAACCTGGGCCATATGAGAACTTAAGAGTATAATGAGCAAGTCAATTTTTCAAACTTTCAAAAATATGAGCAAGACATCATAATAACAGTAAAAACCTACCAACCCAGAGAGGAAATGATGAAACAATGAATAACCATGACCGAGTATAATAAACAATATACTCAGGTTGGGACAAAACCCAGTGCAGAGGGTTCAGTCTTTGGGACTGGGATGGTGGAAGACAAAAAGCAGCAGTAGACACATGCCGGGGAGAGTTTCCACATTCCCCATCCTCCCCATGGTCCTCATTCTCCATCCTCCCCATGGTCCTCATTCCCCATCCTCCCCATGGTCCTCATTCTCCATCCTCCCCATGGTCCTCAGTCTCCATCCTCCCCATGGTCCTCATTCTCCATCCTCCCCATGGTCCTCATTCTCCATCCTCCCCATGGTCCTCAGTCTCCATCCTCCCCATGGTCCTCAGTCTCCATCCTCCCCATGGTCCTCAGTCTCCATCCTCCCCATGGTCCTCAGTCTCCATCCTCCCCATGGTCCTCATTCTCCATCCTCCCCATGGTCCTCAGTCTCCATCCTCCCCATGGTCCTCTTTGAAGCTGTTCTCTCTTGTCTTTTCTGGAATCCTAAAGACACAGCACCCATGTTTGCTCCTCCTCCTTTATTTCTCAGGGCTGAGGAGACTTCTCAGGATGCAATTGCATGCCACTGGTTGTTCTCAGACTCATTCATTGAACTTACAACACAATTCAAAGTCCCTCAGACTTCACTGACTATGGTCTTTTCCTCAGAAGCCTCACTTCCACTGTCATAGTGTGTTCTCTCTTAACCTGAGTGCAGCATTGGGTCAAGACCCCTTTGAGGGATCGCCTAAGATCATCAGAAACACAAATTCAGAACATAGCAAAATGATAATTATGAAGTAGCAACAAAAATAATTTTATGGTTGGAGGAGTCACCACAACATGAGGAACTGTATGAAAGGGATGCAGCATTAGCAAGGTTGAAAACCACTAACTCAGTGGGCTTCATTCCTACTTCCCCTGTACCATGAGTCTTTCTGCTTTGGGATGTATCTCTGCCATGTCTTTTTAGAGTGTTTATATCTCTCCTCTCTCCAGCCTAGTTCCTGTGCTCTTCCTCAGAACCCTATTGGTTCCTTTCCTAATGTACCCCCTTCTCTGTTCTCACCAGGTCAATACCTCACTTTGTTCCCATAAGACTCTATAAGTGCCCCTCCCCTCACTCATACTGATAGATAAACATGTCATTTGTAGGATTAGTTATTGACAGTTGGGGCCATGAAGGTCGAGACTATATCTGTGCTCTCACCATGGTTATCCACAGCATCTAGATCTGGGCAGGTAAACAATGGATCCTCATTAGCACCGTTTTCAGTGAATGATGGACATCCATGACTAATCATCCAGCGCTTTGCCAGAAAATGGAAAATCAAACACACTACACAAAGCCTCAAGTTGCTGAGCCAGAAAAGGTGCTCTTGCCTCTAGCCTTCTTATCCCAGCATTCTCATCCTGCCCTGATACACATAGCTCTAAAGCTCATTCAGAGGCCAAGTCACAGGATCCAATTTCATTGCTGGACAAAAGGTGATTGAGATGAGAGACAATAGGAATTATTCATTGGGTCATTTGAACAGTGGAGCATAGGTGAGAAATTGAGAAATGAGAGACTGAAGCTCAAAAGAAAACCCAGTGAGTGGGAGGTGTGGGTAACATAGTAACATAGGGATGACAGGTGGGTCTGGTTGCTAAGTCTGAAACACACACACACACACACACACACACACACACACACACACACACACAGCACAGAGGATGAGACTCCACAAATAAACACACATACATGGCCTGTAGCTAATTAATAGAAAAGGTTCTTCTGTAGAACAAATGAATATTCTGGAAGGTACACTAGGGCCAAAGTTTTATTCAATTGATTTTGGATCGTGAATTCTTCTTGGAGGAGAAGAGGAGATACAATGCGGGTGATGTGGAAATAGATTTTACTGATGTTGTTATATTTGGGAAATTATACTGAACAATTATTTGTGCACAATTGATTTGGTTGTTTGTTTGTTTAAGGTCAAGTCTTTAAAAAATAATGGGCAAACCAGAAGCCACAGAAATGGCTCATGTCTGATGAGGTGCTGAGAGTTGGAGGTAAAAGAGGGGCTCCATGCTGGTGCCCCACTCTTCTCTTCAGCCAGATCACATCTTGGAACAATCCTTCCTTTCAACCAGTGCCAGTGCCGGTGAGGAGGTGTGAATCTAGGGCCAAGGCTGAAACACAAGGTTGATGAGCACAAAGGGCAGGGCAGGGCTGACTCAACCTAAACAGAGAGGGCAAGTTCTCCTTTATATTTCCGCTGAAAGGAGCACAATGTTTTTAACTCAAAGCTGGAGGGCTATTAGTTTCCCCACCAAAAGAAAAAGAGTCTCAAATGTGGGATTCCACATAGCAGGGCTGCTTTTGAACTCCCCAGCCCTCAACATCTGCAGCCATTTCTACTCTTCAAGTGTTGCCAACTTCTGCTCTAAGGACTGATATCTCCATGCACACATGGGTTCTGGCAGCAGCCTCTGTTCAGTACAACAGGCTGCGGGAAGCCGAGTCAGCAAGGAGAGGGGTGAAGGGTTTTTCACACATGGCTTTAACTTTGCTCTATGTCTGAATCTCCGCCTACAGAATAGCTTCAGAATGTACAAATACATCACACAAGCTACAAATCTGCCCTGAATCATCCATAAAAATAACCTCCAGATTTGTGTAAGGATATCTAAATAGCAAGTATCAAAGAAAAGGCCAGAGAGATGGCTCGAGGGGCAAAGAAAAGACTCCTCTGACCTGAGTTCCATCTCCAGGATCCACATGGTAAAACAAACTCACCAGAAATTGTCCCCCAATCTTCACACACACACACACACACACACACACACACACACCACAAATAAGTGAATAAGAGGAAGAATAAATAAATAAAAGTAATAATAGTAAGTAAATACTCTCAAAGCACCTAGGGAAGCACTATATTCTGATATCAGAGGAGGGACCATACATGTGTAGCTGATTTTTATGCAGGCATGGCTTAGTGTTAGCCATAGTGGAAACAGTGCAAGCTTTGAACTCACGTGAGTGTTGAACCCTAGCTGGGTAACCATGAAAGAGTTGCTGATCCTTCTTGAAGCTCAGTTTTCTAACTTGCTCACATAAACAAATAATGACAATGGACACTTAAGAACTCTTGGAAAGAGTTGGAGGCAATAGCTCAAAGCAGGCGGCGTAAAGCCTGGAGTGAGACATACACTTATTGGATGGCCACTACACTCACACATCACAACAAAAAGCAAATAAAGATGTCACTTCCTCTGTTGTGTTTTTCACAGTCATTACTGGGATTGTAAACCTTCAGTTTGTAAAAGTGAACTCAGCTCCAATAGACCAATCTGGTCAGTGGCAAACTGTTCTCTCTCCAGATTTCTGATTCTATCAGCTAATCCCCTGGAAGCTTTTCTTTTATAAGGGGTCAGTGAGGGAGGCCTCCATACCCTCAAATGCTTCAGAAAGTGAACCCTTCTTTCCTGTCAGTCAGCTTGAAAATAACTACATAGAAACTTTTTGTTAATTATAAATGCTTGGCTGATAGTTCAGTCTTATTGCTAACCAGCTCTTCCAGTTTAAATTAATCCGTTTCTGTTAATCTATGTGCTGACCCAAGGCTCCTGGCTTTTACCTCTCCTGCATATCCTGCTTCCTCTCCATTTAGCTGGTGACTCCTCAGGCTCCACCCTTCTTCTTCCCAGCATTCTCTCTGCCCTGAAAATTCTGCCTAGCCATTGGCCAATCAGCTTTTTTATGAACAATGAGAACAATACATCTTCACAATGTGCAGAAGGGTTATTCCGCAGCACCCTCTGCTCTCATCAGGGATTTAAATGCTCATTTGCCATGTATGCCTCCTTACAATTGTACCCTAGTTTGAGTTTGAAGGCCTCAGCAGGCTCTTTCCTCATCATTCTCTAACCTGGATTTACTCCCTAGGGTGGACATAACCATCATATCAATTCCAGAGACTTTGTTTGGTTCCTACCCTCAGAGACATCGACTTCCTGTGGACCTATGCACCACGTCAGCCTCCATTTGCACCACTAAGGACTATCCCTCTCATGTGAGATTGTTATTGTCCCATTGTCATTTCATGGAGTTGGTCACTGTTTCACTCCTGACACACTGTAGATATACTTTACTCCTAATCCCAACATAGTTCTGTATGAGAAAGAAAAGTATTGCTCAACATAGTAGGACAAATCTACTGATTTTCTGGGGTTTCTACCCAGGTGTTCAGAAGGCGGGAGCACGAGGATGTTCTTTTATAGGCCAGACTCAATCTTAAAACACAAAAGCAAAAGAAAGAACTTTAGCAATATTTTGAATAAAAGAACCAAAGGATTTTTTAGCAGACACTATTTAGTAACATTATAACTTTTCTACAAATAAGTATCCCATATTTATTCAAAATGGATTTCACTGAAACTAAAGTGTTTAGAAGCCTAATACATTTGCAAATCCTCACTCAGGCTAGCTTGGTACCGGTCATGCTGACCCTGCACCTCCTCTCCCTTCAGCCAGGTCAGCTCACATCTGTCATTGAGAGCAACTTCCTTTCACATGAGAAATGTCTGCACTTTACTCCTAGGTTTCTTTTTTGTTTTTTTTCCCCATGGGCAAATCTTTAATGGTTCCTGAAACACATTCCACCAATGAGGTGATGAATCATTGACAAGTGTGTGTGGTACCCCAGTAAATGCCACCCAATCTTTTCTTTTTTTTTTATTTTTTGGTTTTTCGAGACAGGGTTTCTCTGTGTAACTTTAGAGCCTATCCTGGCACTCGCTCTGGAGACCAGGCTGGCCTCGAACTCACAGAGATCCACCTGCGTCTGCCTCCCGAGTGCTGGGATTAAAGGCGTGCGCCACCAACACCTGGCCCAATCTTTTCTATAGACAGCACTCATTAAATCCTGGAATAGGTGGCTGAATTTCTATTTCTAATTCAGTAGACTTAAAACACAAGTGTGAATGGTATAAAGATAGAAGAATTATGTTATGGTAAACTCAATCACAAAAATAGAGAATCCAGACCCTTTCCAGGTAACTTAAATTATCTGTTTCTCAAGTTACACACAGTGGCCAAAGACAAAATAGTAATTAATGATGCCCTTCCATGTGGTGAAGTAGTGTAAATGCTGGGATTCAAATATCAGATGGTCAATGGGCCGAATCAAGGGACTTTAGAAACACATTTAGCTTTGAAGTAAGCAGACAGATAGACAGACAGGTGGTTTACAAGTATGGCACAGTCTAATCATCATCAGAATCTGAATCGTATTTCTTTCCTCAGATAGTTTTCTTTTCCAGCTTTGTGAAGTTTGTCCCAAATTTCTTTTGGCTCTGAAATGGTGCCTCCCTTAAATTTCCACTGTAATTGATAACGTCAGAACAACCAAGTCTCCACTCTAAAGTTTCCGTAGTGAAGTCATCTGTATTTCCTAGGTCGGTGAATCCAACAACATAGTCTTGCGTCTTGCCATCTCTCAGGAGTGCTAGTGTGAGGATGACTTTGGTCCGCAGTCTCTCACAGAGGAATGGTGCCTTTTCCACATTTAGTTTCAGAAACTTGGTTTCAAGATGGGTTTTGGCCAGTATTGTCAAGTGTCTGTCTAGTATTTTAAACCTGAATGTGGTGTCTCTGTAGAAATGGCAAACTACTTTTTCACTCTCCTTGACTTCTTGAAAAAAGTCTCTCTCACTGGCAATTTCTCTGTACTCCCCATGTCCTTTAGAAAGCCATTCTTGTTTCTACTGCTGGACCTTCCTGAGTGCTGCCAGCCTCTTTTCTTTGAGGAGTTCCAGCTCATCTTCACCGATCTGATCCAGTTTGAATTTCAGAGTCCAAGTGACTTTCCACAAGCTTAGCAGCCTGGAGGAACTGGTGCTCTATGACCTCTAAAAACATGTTAATGGACCCATTACCTTCCATTGTTCTAAACAGTCCTGGTGCTCTCAGCAGATTCTTTGCCACTCCCTGAGCTCCCTACTCCTAGATTTCTGAGTAAACATTTTTAAAGTAAGATGGTTCCTGCTTCTACTTACTATTCTGACATGATACATCTTAGTGGAAAGAAGAGACACAGCTAGAGACTGGCACATAGATAAATTCCGAATCTCCTATGAGGACAAAGCGAGTGTGCTGGAGAACTTTTGTGGAGGGCTGGGGAGATGGTTGGGATGATAAAGTACTTGCTTTGCAAGTCAGCGGACTTGAGTTCGATTCCCAGTTGTGGCAGTGTGCTGGTGAATACACCTTGCAATTCCAGGGCTAGGGAGATGGCGCTGAGAAGATCCCTGGGGCTTGCTGGACAGCCAGACTAGCCTACTCAGCAAGTTCCAAACCCACGAGATATCTTGTCTGAGAAAACAAGGTTGGTTGCTCCTGAGGAGCTATGCCCAAGGTTAGCCTCTGGCTTCCACATACATATGTAGACATACATGCACACAGGCACTGCCCACGATCACTCATAGAGACTTTTATGGATTTGAATGATGGGTGTCTTGGTTAGGGTTTCTATTGCTGTGAAGAGACACCAGAACCACAGCAATATAAAGAAAGCATGTAATTGGGGTGTTGTGCTTACAGTTTCAGGGGTTCCGTCCATTACCATCTGTGGCGGGGCGTATGGTGGCATGCAGAAGATGTGGTGCACATCTTGATCAGAAGGCAGCAGGTAGTTGACTGACGTCACACTGAGGGAAACTTGGGCAAAGGAGACCTCAAAGCCAGGCCCCACAGTGGCACACTTCCTCCAACAAAGCCACACCTCCTAATAGTGCCACTCCCTTTGAGGGTCATTTTCTTTCAAGCCACCACAGTGAGGGTCCACAAGCAAAACGCTTTGGGAGTCACACAGAGGAACAGAACGTGAATTGACATTGTTTTCAAGTTCAGAAAAGCAAACCAGGAGGTAAAATAGCCTTTTCTACATTCTTAAGGCAGGGAGAGAGCACTAGAGAGAGACAGAGACACAGAGAGACGGTGACAGAAACAGAGAGAGCACTTATGAAGAAGGAAGTTATTTATAGTCACTCAAAGCTCCATGCCCATAAAACAGGACAGGGAATGTCAGAATGCTACAGATAAAATTATTTGGAGACAGAACATTCCCTTTAATCCAAGGAATGTAAGTCGATTAGATGATGAGAGTGAGAGAGAACAACACTTATTATTAATAACAATAAAATGACTTTGAACTTCTCCAGACCCTTTCATCTCGGAATTTCAATTTGCCTATTAAGCCTCACTTTTACTTTATCACATCCTGTAAAGAAGCAAGTCTATAGCACACTAAATTCCTGTATTCTCTTACAGATTTAAGTACTTTGTAATCATTTATTTCTTGTTTGGGCTACAATCTACAGAGTGAAGTAGTATAATTACCCCCTTTATACAGTTAGGGAAACTGAGACAAAAACATGATATGGAGCCAAGACCACACAGTAAGGTGCTTGCGGAGACAGAATCAAGGCCAAATCCTACTTGATGCTGAACTTCGGATGGAAAACTGAGATCGGTCAGTTCTCCAATTCTTCCCTCCTGAACAGCTGACTTCACAATAACAGCAGCCTTGGAGGAATCGGTTTTTTCAATTAGCTCAGAGGAAAAAGAATGCTAAATCTGAGTATTTCAGATCCTAATGACCAGGGAAAGCTCACTAGTAAATCAAAGTGCAAAGTGGTGCATGCGTACGTGTGTGCATGCATGCGTGGGTGTGTGAGTGTGTGTATGCATATGCTCATGGGGGGGTGGGTGTGTACATACAAATGTCGAAGCCATTCCAAGTTTTCACAATGGACAACTGAAGATAAATAGCAACGTTAAGGCTGTATTTGTGACTAGAGTGATGTTATCTGATACAGCTCAGAGGGGCTTTCTTCTGCATCTCCCTATCTGCCAAGTGCTGGTAGAAGCGACTGATGGTATCTCCACTACATTGCAAACCTTGCCTTAGGCCTCACTGACAACATAACAACTATTGGATAGAGCTGGGCATTAGAGGCCTTAAAACCTACTCATTTGATGTTAGGTAACTTAGAATAATTGTTCTAAATACCATATTTTAAAATTCAAATGCTACGCTGAAAGAAGGTAAATACTTCATCAGGCATCTGTGGTCACTTGACCTTTTCCAAAGCCGGAACGTTAGCCTTATTAAAATCCACAGCTTTCCTGCCTCTCCCCACTGGGAAAGTGGGGGAAGGAAAAGACCTAACCCTTAGACAAGTATTTTATTTAAATTCAGAAGCCACTGAAATATTTTATTTCCTTTGTGAACTTTCCAAGTGCCTTCTGCCCCAGGCTACATGCAAGGGGTGAATTTAAGAAGTGGTGAAAGCAAACGTGGCTTGGCTGCTCTTGTCAAAAAGTAAAAGCCAACATGCACAGCAGTGGGGAGAAATAGCCTCCAAACTTGTATTTTGGAAGTGAAGCAGGGTCAGATCAGGTCAGGCAGGGTCATTGTCCCCACCAGCAGTTAGTGTTGGAAAAGCAGAACGTCACCAGCAGACACTGCTCTAGGAAGAGCCCCTTGCCTCTCTTATCTCTGTACCCCAAAGACACACCATGCACTTTGGCCTAGTCTTAAACCACAGAAATGAATGGCCCCTGGATTGCTAATCTCAAACTGCAGGCAGTGTGTGAATGAGACAGCTGGAGGGTGTGCTGAACTGTGCGGTCCTCTCCGGGAACCAGCCAGGGTTGCTTGTGTTCCTATCAGTCAGTACGGTAAGGGAAGCACTGCCCTCTACTTTGCTGCAAGACAGTTAATGTCTCTACCCTTCCTGTGAACCTGCCCAACAGAACAACAACAGAAGGATGTGATCCTTTGGATCTTCCATGTAGTTTTCTGGAAATGTTGCCAACTTGGTCAAAAGAGAGCCATGAACCTACAACCCCCCTTCCCTAAATGCTAAGAGAAACCATTTGAAAAGAGGGCAAGCAACAAGCTTGCTGCTTCGGGAGAATCCTAACAGACATCTTGTAGAAATAACTAATCACTTTGGACCTTAAATTAAGTATCCTTAAAGCACTTTCAGGGAGAAGAGAAAGAAACAGTGACACACACACACACACACACACACACACAGAGAGAGAGAGAGAGAGAGAGAGAGAGAGAGAGAGAGACAGAGACAGAGACAGAGAGACACAGAGAGAGAGACACAGAGAGAGACAGAGAGACAGAAAGAGAGGCAGAGATGCCTGAAAGAGAGAGACAGAGAGGAAAAAGAGAAAGTGGTACAAATGAAAGAGAGACTAAAGAGAGACAGGGTGGGGGGATGGGGGAGTGATAGACAGAGGGAGAGGGAGAAGTTCCAAATCAAAGGATCTCTTCAAAGTCCTCTTAAGGACATACAATTGGGTGAGCAACTGCCTACCAGTAACTGGTCAAAGTCATTCCCCAAGTGCAGGACTGGTCAACTGCAAGTTCATCAGAGAAACAACTCCTAAAATCTCAGTAGAAGGTTAGAGAACAGTTGCTCTAAGATAGGCTTTAAATCTGCCAGGCTGCCTTAGAGCAGCTCTTTGCCCCATCCCACCCCCAACTGTATTTGAACTTCATTCAAATACAGCATTGGTCCCAACTGTCCCTTGCAATTATGTTTTGGGGCTCAAGCCTGGTGCTGCTGTTTTCTCTGGTTGATTAATAGCGCTCACATTTAAATGGTCACAGCCAGCCCCTGCAGTCATTAACACCCCATTAAGATGGATGAGGATACTTCTCAACTTTTGTTTTGGTCTGTTGGGTTGTGGACTTAACAAAACAGCCAGGCAGTGATTTAGGGAGGGAAGGTTATCTGTGCAGCCAGACTGACTAAAACTTCCTTTAAAAACAAACAGCGTTTTTAAATCCCTTATAAAAACCTTATTCTTGGAGACACTCTTCAAATATCATCTTAAGGATGCTAAACTCAGAGTTTCCCATACCTGGACTTATGCATATGTTTGGCATGGTTCTCAGGAGTTTTAACAAAGCTCTGGGCTTTTCTTCTTCTTCTTCTTCTTCTTCTTCTTCTTCTTCTTCTTCTTCTTCTTCTTCTTCTTCTTCTTCTTCTTCTTCTTCTTCTTCTCTACCTTTTCCTTTGTTGGAAGCCTTCAACGATGATCAGAAGGCTGGTGTTTGTAAGGAAAAGCAATTGTAACATGAGTATCCACTTACCGATAAGGATGCACACTTCAGTGCAAACCCATACCTGACAACCAAATGCTGGGTCCATTTTCCCAAGGGGCAGTGGGAACCTCCAGTATCTGGAAAACTCAAGTAAGAGTTCCTTACTTCTACTTAAAAAGAAGTGAACAGCCTGACATTTAGAGCAGGGTCTTCCCCGAGATTCTGTTTCACCATGAGAGCTGCCACTGGCACTTCATGTCCAGGGGATGGTGGTGAATTTGTAACAGATGACCTATTCACAGACTTCTGGGGCACAGTGCTTCATTTTTCTGTTTGAAGGCCTCCCAGGGAGGCAGGGCACGCCTTTCTTTCAAGCTGGGAGTTTAGTAGCCATGCTGGTTATGACAACAGAAAGTTTCTTAGGCAATTCTCAGGTATCACAAAGTTTCCACCTTAACTTGCCAGTTAAGAATTTATTGAAACAATGCCACTACTGTCTCTAAATTGTTATCTTCCATTGAACTGGGGATCTTTCAACTCATATGGCAAAAATGTAAAACTCTTAAAGAAAACATACATTATCTTAAGTGAGTAAGGTAATAATATATTTATTGTCTCATGCCCTTCACGATGGTGGGGAAAGAGAGGAGGGAGGGAGGAAGAGGGAGAGAGGAAGAGAGAGGGAGAGGAAGAGAGAACACTTTTTCCTTGCCATATATAAAGAGACTTTCCTCAGGGGTACCTGTAAGCAATGTGCCAACCTCACTTCGTCATCTGCACTCAGTATTAATAGAAGGCAGAAGTTCTTCTAGAGATTTGAAAACCACTACGTTTTAAAATTTATTAGATTCCCATTTGTTCCATCCCTAAATTTACCAAACTAACCATATTCTCTACCCTTGCTGCTGTATTTGAGTAGTTGACTGTTAGTAGCATGATCCAGGTCCTCCAGTAGTTTTATGAAGACAAATACCCTGCTACTGTGCATCAGTTGCTTTGGGTTTATTGAATTTTTCCATCAGTACACAAGTATGATTCAGTTTTGCTTATGTTAATGAAATTCACCATTGATCCTGTTATGAATTTGGTATCCATGTAACCCCGAACCCTGGGTCCCGGTGGAATGGCATTAGGAGCTGGATGCTTAGGAGGCAATTAGTTCATGAAAGTGAACTGTCATGATGGAATAATGTCCTCATAAGAATGGAGAGAAATGACGATCCTTCTTTCAACTATGTGAGTACACGATGAGGGAACCGCGATCTACAACGCAGGACGCAAGCCTTCCGGGACACCATATCTACTGGCATACAGATGATCTTGAATGTCCAGCCTTTAAAACTGTGAGAAATAAAGTCTGCTGTTTAAACCATCTAATCCACGGCATTCTATTCTGGAGCCTTACCTAAGACAGATCCTATGTCTTGCTTCAAATGTCACTTTCTCGGATCCAATTCATAGGAAATGTTCTCGCACGAAAGTCTCACTGCCTGGTCGCCCACTCACTTCTCCCACGACCTCATTTCTTTTCTGTCCCTACCCCTGAAGTGAAACAGCTGTCACAGCTACCACCAAACTCCATAGGATTGTTTCTGTGAATACTTCTCTGATTCTCATCCCTGGCAGATTTGCAGCAGTATTTAAAATGATGCTTATTTCCTGTTTCTGACGCACAGCCCCTGCTCTGCGGGCAGGTGGTTTGCATCCTTCCTACCCCTGGAAGCCCTTGAAGACCAACTCCCGTCCCTCAGCACCCACATAGCTTTGGATTTTAGAGTGCTCCAAAGCTGCTTCTTGCGGTTTTTTTTTCCCTGTTCCGGTGGGAGCAATAAATAATAATTTGAAAAGTGAAACAGGTTAAGAAATAATTCATTTTGCTAATTCTCTAACCCTGGAGGCCAAGGTGGCTTGGTGAGTGAGAAGAAAACTATAGAATCTAGCATTTAGACCCTTCTGCCTGTTCCTCCCAAGGGCTAAAATTAAAGGTAAGGACCGTCATGTGGGGAGGGGTGCGGAAAAAGCCCTGATGAGTGTGTGTTGTTTACCTGAGCACAACAGCCATGTCAAGGACCCCAATGCCTTAGACTCATGGGAACAGTGAAGCCTTCCCTCCATTAGGCTCAAGGAACTGTCCGATGTCTTTCTCTGTTCCAAATACGGTGTTTAAAAACAACGTGACCGGTGTGTTCAGAAACAACCATCCACCGCTTCCTCTTCCAGAATGACTACCGCCTGAAACTACTCCCCTTTAGACACCTCCGAGCAAGGCAAGCTAAACTTTCCTCCTTGTTCAACTGTGTACCATAAGCTCACCTCTTCATTCAACGCCCCCACCCCCGCCCTCAATTCACAAGCATGACCTAAGAACATTGAGGTTTCAGGTGGCTGTTTCTGCTGCCTCTGCGTCAGAGAGCACCCACCTCCTCAGGCCCTTCTGTCTGTGTTTCTGTGCCTCTGTACCCTTCATTCCCTCTTGCCCCAGTTAGATTTCCAGGACCATACCGTCCAGGTGTCCGCATACCATCGCACCTGCAGGGGGATGGGAAGTTCATGGCCAGCTTTGGCTTTACAGTGAGTTTCATGTCGGTCTGGAATACCTAAGCCTAAGACTTTGCTTAAGAGAGAAAGACATCGCTTCCCGGCCTTTTGGCTAAGATCAAGTGAAGAGACAGAGACAGAGAGAGGGACAGAGAGTCCAACAGTGCTACGTACCATCAAAAGTGGAATATATCCACTCAACTTATTTTTAACACAAAGGGTGTCAACACCCTTAGAATGCGTTGACTACTATGATGGAGAGAAAAGGATAAACAAGAGAGGACCTAGCTAGGAGTGAAGGAGTCAAAGCAGAGAAAATAGATGGCTGCTAACACGCTGGAGAGCAGCTGCTTTAAAATTCTCCAGGATATATATATATATATATATATATATATATATATATATATATCAGTCAACTCTAACCAAACCCCAGTGGGAAATTAGTTAGCACATGGAAGAACTTAATTAGAAATCCAAACTTCAGTGGCACTAAGGCAAGGGCTTCAAACATTTTCAATCTACCTCTAGATAGTTGGTTAATTAGCATAACGAATATTAGAAATAGATTTCCTTTTGTGTGATGAGCGGGGTTCATGATATTTGAAGAACACAAGTGATTGGATAGAGGTTATAATTCCCGCCTGAAAGACAGTGAAGAATCCAAGAAATCTAATGATTTCCACCGTGAGTTGGGCTGTTATTCCTGATCGACGACTAGTCGTGTGAACTATCAGATGCTCCTTATAGCAAGTCTCCAAGTCAGTGGCAAAGCGTCGTGAACAAGGAGTCACCAGACTGTACAGGACCAGCTTTATGAATCGTGTCTCTATTTTCTAATGTTTCTATAAGGAGAAGCTTTCTAACTGAGACATCCATCCTCTGTAGCACCATGTGGAAATGAGGTCACACAAAGAAGCACGAAGGCTCCTCCGTCTGCACGGATCACAGATGGCCATGTTTTGACAACAACAGTGACAATAATAATCAATAATAATAATAACCATACATATTAATTGTATAACTTAGTGAGAGTCATGCTGATATTTTCACACATGCATTTATGATGCACTAATTATGAGTTGCCATGTTTGCCAAAAAAAAATCGCTGATCACTCTTAAATTATGACTTGTTCTTGAGTCTGATAACAGTCTTGGAAAAAGGAAACAAATGAAGGAAGAAGTCAGCCAGTAAATGCAAGGTGTGAGGATGAGTCAAGGATGATTGTTGTTGTTGTTATTGGTCATTTTTCTTGCTTCTAAATTTAAAAGAGGAGGGAGAGAGTAAACAGTTTAAAACCAAGAATAAGTGAAAGAGAGGGCTGGCATGGTGGATGATTGCTGTCTAAGAAGCCTTAGAAACATTAGGGAGGGAGGAATGGGGAGCACTGAAGAGTGACTTCCGAGCTGATAACAGGAACTTAAAGGAAATCCTATCTCCATGAGGTAAAATCCTTCTTTGAGAATAAGTAAAGTGGTAAATAATCCACAGTATTAAATTGCTCAAAAACAATTTGATCAATGGAGCTCAAGTTTAATATTGAGAGTCTGTGGAGTCTGCTATTCTGGAGACATCCACACCATGATTGCACGGGACTACAAAAAGTAAAAGAAAGATTTGTGGATTCTCTGTGGAAGCTTATTTTGCCTTTTTCTACAGTTCCATTATTTCCAGTGCTCCAACTGGAGACTGGAGGAGGTCATTTAATCTGTTCATTGGGGAATTGCATCCCTGCCTTGTGAAAGGGAGTGTGATGCCAATTACTGTACCACTGACACCTCAGCAAAAGGGTGTGGTCAGTCCTGTAGCAACTCCCTCATTTCAAGAAGAAAGGTTAGGGAAAGGTCAGTGTGAAACTTATAAATTCAATTTCTCCCATTTTGATTTCCTTAAGTTTATTTCTTAAGTAATTTGGGAGCCAGGACCTGGTTTTGAATTTGTTTCAAGCCAGCCTTTGTGTTATTGTTATTTTGCAGCTGTCACTGAACCTTCTATTACATTTTATTTCAAAACCAACATTTTAAGTCATTATCTTTTAGATGACAGTCATATGGGATTGAACCTGTTATAAATTGCTGGAGAGCAGAATTTCAGTGGCTACAGTTTTGGTTTTTGCATTAAATGGAAATAATGCTTAGCATACAATAAAACTTTTGTTCTGTTTTCGTCTCAACTTTTGAATCCTATATGAATTCCTGGGAAACTAGTATTTGACAGGGAGGTTATATGCAAAATACAAAGGTCAGAAAGCATTGGAATTGTTCGTGCATATGTCTGGGGTTCATGTATTATTGACTTAGAAATCTGGAGTACTTCATCTTGAGGCTACAGCCTGTGGAATGCTCTAGGTACCCCGGCACATGGTGGGGGGAATGAGAGAAAACCGGCAGAGGCCATCCTTCCCTGCCCAGTTTAACTGACTGAGACAGGGCAATTTTGTTGGAAGAGTCTGCCCGAAATCTGTAGGTCTCCGCTTGCTCCTCTATGCCTTGCTGAGAGAAAGAGCTCTTGGAAGAGAATCAAGGCATGCAACTCTGGCTGCTCTCGTTCAAAACTTATAAAGGTAAATGATCTCCAGGGCACCAATCCCTTCACCTTGGTAAACACGTAACAAATCTACAAGAAAGAAAAGCTGAAAGACATCCCATTTCTTCTCCTGCAGCAACTTAGATACCTGGAGGCTCGAGGCTGACTAATAGGTGCCTCCCGAGTCTGCTAGAAGAGAAACGACCTAAGAAAACAAAAGAGACGGAATTTTAAGGATAAAAAAAAATATGAATCCCCAGAAAGTCCCAAGTTGGTTTGACTAGAAGGTTATTTCTCCTTGTCGTTGCTACACAGACACCAGTAAAGGTCTCTGATAGCCATTTTGTTTTGTTTTTAATCTCACAACAGGATGCCTTATTTTGTGTTGTTTTGCTTTTTAATCAACTCCATTCAATCCTATTTACAAGCAAGTATTCCCTCAACAACTTGCTGTGTTGGGGAATGACTTTGAGAGGCAATCTATTAAATGAGAGCTGAAGGATGTTTTTCCCCTATAATTCTGTTTACTGACTTTAACTATTGATTGAAAATTGTTTGCAATGGATAAAAATATACACTGAAGGCAGAGGATGAAAATGTAAGCCCCACACCTAAACCTAAGGATGCTTTTCTGAGTCATACATTGCTTTTAAATTCTCGATGTGGATGGTCAGTGCATCTGAGGACACCCGGCAATCTGTAGTACTGCTCTCATCTCCAGAAATCTAATATGAAGTTAACTTGGCGGTTTCTCTGGCCCTTATCAGAAAACAGGAGCATGGAAAAATAGCATTTGATATACGGCCCCTAGAGAGAGTGGTGAGGCAACCTGGCACCAAATTACAGGAACACTCCAATTATGGATGTTATACCAAGATCGTAATCAATAAAGCTATGACTTTTCCCCACCAGAGATCCATCACTTCGAGAACCACCTGAGCTTGCCTTTAAAACTCTAGCCAGTGTGAGAGAGGAGGCAGGGGAAATGAAGGGGCCACTCTATATCTAATTGTACCATCTTTAAAGAAAATAAGAGAAATTCGATGTGGGGACAAAGGTAGGCAATCCTCAAAGTGTCAACATTCTTCCTAACAGAAGGGAAAGCCCCTGCCCATGAGGGTTTCATGGCTTATGTTCTCTCTTTACAGATTCCTTGAAAATGTCAGCTGCCACCCATTAAAATTGTCAGCAGAGGCTTGGCAATAAATGCAGATTTTTCTACCACCAACAAATGAGACAAATGAATCTGGAGGCCTGAATTCCCCCTTACTTTCCCAGAGGTGGACCTCGATGCTGAGGACCCCCCATTGGGAATACAATGCAATCTGACAGGTCATCATTTCACAGCTACAGGAAAAGGCCTTTGCATTACAGAAAGAATGGAGTCAGAACACAGAAGAAGGTGGAGTCTGAAATCCCACCGAACCTTTTGGACATAAGGCAAGGCTCCTTGATAGTGAGTGTTAGTGCAGGGTGGATGTACTCGGGTTGTTATTTCATCAGGTGGCCAGCATGAAGTGAGATTTTAAATGAGATAACATATAAAACGATCTCAGTGAGGGGACCAAGAGCAATATTAAATGTCAACTTCCCAGCTGGCACTACTGTATTCCCACTGCCATTGGCTAGCTTGACTCGTCATGGTGTCAGGCAATCACATTTACTACTTGCCCAGTAGTAGTGTGGAGAATGAAAGAACTGTGGAGCAAAGGGTTTCACAAGACACCCCACAGTCAGGCTTTGTTGGCAGAGAATGGGGCATATTTGTGTCATCCTTGGGCCTGAGTAGAAGAACTCAAGAGGATACCTGCAGCAAAAACTGGCACCGTGGGGAGGGAGAGAGACAAAGGGCTCATGGAGCTGAGGAATACAGAGATGAAGCCACCTCCCTTCCCCACTGTGTACAAACAAACAGGGACTGGTGATAGTAACTGTGGATAAGCAAACCACTAGGCTTTCTGGACTTCGAATTTTCTGATTTAATTACCTACAACTCAGGGCTGTCTTCACTAGAGCCTTCTGGTAGCTTCCTCCAAGTGCTTCTGTTTCTAGCCAAAATGTAAAGCCATGAACAATTCAGCCAGTGGTACAGGTGCAACCTTCCCATCACTGCTACCAAAACAATAAGCCTTCGAGTTGAAAAATATTTCATCTACCAAAGGACGGTTATTCTCTTCCGTTTCCACCCATTACTCATTCACTTAGCAAATATTTATCACAATACAGGAATACAGCAAGGCTGTTTATTTCCAACATTTTTATTTTTCTTTCTGAGCTTCTTGTGACTTTCCCCCCAGTTAGCCGGAGGCAAGCACATAGCCGTGAGGAAAAGTTGATTTTGGATATTTGTTTTTAATTTCTAAAACTGCCTCTGGAGAATCAAAAGGAAGGGCCTGAGGGGAGCCAGTGATCAATTTCTGGCTGTAAAAATAGAATAGGTAAAAGAACAGAGGAGAAAGGTGTGTGGTGAGGTGGGATGGGGGTCCCAGCGGACCGCAGACAGCTTCAGGCAAAGCCAAAGTCACCCCCGGGACCCAGGACCCGGGACACGAAGCACAGTGTAGATGAATGGCTGCTATGCTCTTCGTGAAGCTGAGGAACAAGGGATTCTACTAGATGCCATCTTTGTACTCCTCTGAACTTTCTGTCCCTCTGTCCCTTTCTACACTTGAGCTGGCACTCCTGAACTCCGCCCTTCCCTCTTTGCCCAATACCCAAACTAGCAAAGTCTTCAAAACACCAAGCAGGGCTGTCCACAGCCAAGCTGCAGGGATATGAGGGGAAACGTCAGGGTGAGCATGTCGGCATTTTCTTTGTGCACTCTAAGGACTCAAGAAGATGCTGAACCTTTCAAGCACGAGGAGGGAGTGGGCACGCAGAGAGGGAAAATATGAAGAAGACTGTATCAGCACTGAACCATAAAGGACCATCTCCCAAAACAGAATTACCCCCCAGCATTCATTGCGTTTGGCTGTAGGGTGGTGTGCATTAGCTCCCTAACACAGCTGTCGAAAACTACCACAGACATCGTGACATAAACAACAAAATGGGGAGCCAGAGAGATGACTCAGTATGTAAAGGGCCTGCCACACAAACACAAGGATCTGAATTCGGATCCCTAGCACCCACATAAAAAGTTACGTGCACAGAGCACACCTGCAATTGCAGCATTGGGCAGGTAGAAATGGGCAGGTCTTTGCAGCTCATTGGCCGGCCGGCCTAGCTGAATTCATGGACTCAAGGTTCAGTGAGAGGCGCTGTCTCAAAAACTATAGAGCAGTGCAACTTAGTGCAACCTCTGCCCTCCATATGCACATGCACACATATGCACACTGAACACACAAACAAAACCAACAACAGCAACCACAAACATTTTATAATAACCAAAGTGAAAAGGCTGAAATGGTTTTACCTAGATAAAGATGTCGGCAAAGCTGCATTCTTTATAAAAAGCTATAGGAGAAAGTCAAATATTGGCTTAAAACAGCTGGAGTATTAGCTCATGGTTCCCCTTCTGGCAATCAAACCACTTGGACTACTGTGTCCATTGTAGTATCACCTTAACTGACTCAAGTCCTTCATCCCATAATGACCTCTGTGGTTACATTGACTCTGTGGACAGTCCCAGAGTCTCCAGGGCATCACATTCAGGCAACAGTATCATAGAGACAGAAACCAGTAGACTCTTTGCTGCTTAGGTGGCACATTCTCAGATTCAGGGAAAGACAGGAATGTGCAGTACCATGTCTTCACAGGAGAGTTGAGAAGACACAATGGTCAGAGCAAAGTCCCAAATGTCAGAAAACAATGACTGTGAATAAAAAGATAATTTGGTAAGATGAAACCCAAAGACACCATAGCAGGTACCATAGCAAATCTTGGTTGTCAACTTGACTACATCTGGAGTCAACTAAAACCCAAATGTGTGCAAGCCATTGAAGAATTTTCATAATTGGAGTATGCAAACCACCCTAAGCCTGGTTTTCATCTCCTGGTGGCAGCCTACAAAAAAGAGCACGGAAGAGAGAAGACTTTGCTTTTGGGGTGTTTGCCTTTGCTCTCACTGGCAAGTTTGTTTCCCCAGTTGCTGCAGTGAGATTCTAACATAGACTGAAGATCAACGGCTCTCCAGGAATCTTCCCAGACTCTAGCAACAAAGTAGGACTGCTGAGACACCCAGCCTCATGGACTGAACAACTCGATTCTAGGCTTTTCTGTCGGGAGGACGGACAGCCATTGTTAAAACAAAGCCTATAAGCCAGTCTAATACAACACACACACACACACACACACACACACACACACACACACACACACACACACACTCCACACACACACTCATTCTTTTGGTTCTATTCCTTTAAGGAACTCTACTACAACATGACTAGTGCCAGAGGATTCAGGAAGGAGAGTAGGGAGGGGTCAGGAAAAGCCTTGCGTTCCAGTTCAAGGAACTGGAATTTAAAGGAAAATGGTAAATTGCCATGCATGGATTTTAAGTAGAAGCCCAACATCATCAGATTGCCTTCCAGAAAAAATCATTCTGACTAATATTTACTGCAGTATTCACAGAAGCCCAGGAAAATAGTGAAGTTTGAAAAGAAGGAAACAAAGAAAAGTGACCAGAGCCTGAACCTAGACCACAGACAGGAGGAAGTATGAATGGAGGCAAGAAAACTGTAGAGGCCCTACTGATAAGATACGATATGATGACTAAATGCAGAATCAAGCAAAGGGAGGAGTCAAAGATGCTGACAGTGTTCCCTCCAGGTGACGATATGCTTGGTGATGCTCTGCCTGGCACTTTCAACATGTCCAAGAATAAAGGGAGTTGGGGATCGGGTTTCAAGTGGACATGGTGTGACAGTAAATTTCATTTTACCCTCAACACGCTGCCCTTCATAACCACCTTCCAAGTCTCCGAATCTACCTACAACACAATGCCTGGTTGGGGAATAACTGCAATGCCTAGCCGCATACCCACCTCTGCCGAGTTTTTAAATCAGCTCAAAAGACACCAGTAAAGAAATCCTCCCATTTGAGGTCAGATGATGGGGCCAATCATCCAGTCTCTATTGAAAAGGAAATTGCCCAGGGCAGTACATTACCTGACAATGGCAAATGATATGGCTGATTAGTCCGGAGCCTAGAAAAAAAAAATGTAAGGAAGAACTGGAGGGGTGGAGGTGGAAGCAGAAGTGGGCACAATGTCTGAGGGTCTTCATAGCACCTGCCGCTGCACTCTGGAAAAGACACTAATTAGCTCCGGTAGACCAGCTGTCTTGGACAGAGATGTTATGTAGCCTGTATCACCGACCTTTCCCAATGCTGGGGCAACGTAGGTATGAACACAACCATGCTAGTAGGACTGGAAACTATGGTAGCCAGACCTTCAGGAGCTCTCCCATTCACTAGTGCCCAGCTAGTTAACACGCTCCTAAATTAACACTGTGGCAGCAACAAAGACTAAAATACCACCTCCCTGTGGCCTCATTCCCTGCAGAGGTAAAACACTGCATTATGACAAGCCACGTTCTACACACCTCTTCCACAGAGGCTGCACAATAGAGCTGATAGAAGAGGTACAACACAAAAGACTTGTGCCCAGTAAATGTTTCTTCTCCTTGAGGGAGAGGGCCATGCCAGGAACACAGTGTTGGTTTCTGTTGCTAATGGAGATTCTTCTTGCCTGGAATTGAATGAAGACATAGCGAGCACAGACAACAGCTATCTCTTCATTTTAAGCTATGGCCCAGTCCCTATGGGTTTTCTGAGCCAAGTAGCTATCTAATAAAGCAGTCATTTTCTTAAGAAACCCATTTCTTTCAAAGACAAGGCAAAAAGACAAAGGCAGTGGTTATGATCTGAGATGAGCATGGAGACCCTTAGGATAAAGATTTGATGGTAAAGTCTCCCATCGGACAAACACCTAGACTAAGAGAGGTAGGCCTGGGGGCAGGGAATGCAGAATGGGTGGAAAGGAGGGAGGTAATGAAAAAGGACTATGAGCAGATCTACAACTCACCCTACAGACATCACTTTAGCAATTGGCATTTTAGGGGAGTCATTCCCAAAGTCCTGAATGCAATACATAAGAGAAATGGAACAGCAGGGTCTGTTGGCTGACAGCAGCCCACAGCAAAAACCTTCCCCAAGGACTGCCCACAGTTGCAAGAAGCCAGTTTGCCCAAGGTTACAACCATATTAAATCAGCAGTCACTGAGGGTTAAAAAAAAAAAATCACACATGAGCTCTTTGCCTCAGTTCAAGACATCTCAGAAGAGCCATCCCCATTGGAGGGCACCAAAGGGACTGGCTGAAGGCTGTGTTGCAACCATACTGCAGTTTATTTATTTTCTCCTCATGTGCAGCCTGAGTTCCCTCTTCCCATTAAAAGTGTCATTCCTAAGCTCACTCCCAATAAACAGGCTTCACACAAAGGCAGTTCCAGCGTTTGCTTCCCATGGAATCCAAATTATACTTGGCTTCCTTTTCGGTTTTGGCATGATTCAATCTATTATAAAGCTTTCTGTACATTTATAGCACTGTACAAATAAAAGTCCCAATTGCATAAGCTGGAATACTTCATACTCTTGGTATTATAAACAATACAAAGTTACTGAGCCTTGTGGTTATTGTTCCTAGGTAAGTCTAAAGCTACTTATATGCCAACAAAACATAATACACATACAAGAACTCCAAATAATGAGATATGTTCTGTCTAGACCACAACCTAAAATGTTTTAGAAATAACTTAGTTGGTGCATGCCATATTCTTCTGAATATTTTTCATGATAGGGTTTATTTTAATTTTTGTTCATCATTCTGTTTCTATCTTGAATTTGGTTTGCACTCTCCAGCTCCAATAGCAAGGAAGAAACTTGCACTTGATTTTGTACTTCCAACCTATAAATGTGTCTTAAAATACATCTTTAAGATGTGTTTTAATATATCCTGCTCTATCACTTCAGAGTGATGCTTTAAAGCTAACTACAGTAGATGATGCCTTTCGTTAAAGACAGGAATTAAGAGACATTTTTTTTCTAGAATCAACTCAAGAGATAATTCTAAGTCACTCTAACCTGAGTGTCTTTAATTTATTGCATTTTCAAAAGTGGCATAGACCAACATTTTTACACCATCCATGCCCTTAATCTTGTTTTTACTTCTACTGGGATCTCTGTTTTCATGTACCATAGGCTTTTCTCAAAGCAGTCACATTCAAAATGTGAGTCTTGGCTTTTCATCCCATCTGCCATTGGTGATTCTTATCCAGTCTTAGGAATTAATGCCACCATTTCCTTTATTGATCAAGGCAAACCTGTATTTGATTCATTACTTCTCCACTCCAAAAGTAATCCATCACCAAGGTCTGTCACCTGTCTTCAAAATGTACCCCGAACTGCGATCACTGTCTTTCATCACAGTGCTCATCCTTGCCAAGCTCCAACTATTCTGTCCTCTTGATGCTCTTCCAGCCTCCATCCCAGCCCCTTTCAGGACACATAACCATCAGAGAACAAAACTCTTTTAATGTAAAGCAAAACACATTATGATTCCACTTAGTCCCTAATGCTTCCTATTGATCATGCAATGAAATAAAGACTCCTTATCATAACTCACGGGCTATTCTCTCTACCCTGTCTCCTCCTGGGCTCATGTCACGTCACATCATATCCTCCTCACTCTCCAAGCCCAGACATTTTGTCTTCGGTTGCTGTGGTAGTTTTTGATCAAATGTGCCAGTTTGCTTTCTGTCTCGAAACACCTGCTCTGTTCCTTTTCTGAAAGGTTCCGGTCCACTGCTTCCTGTCACTTCCTAATGCAATCAATAAGTCTTAGCTCAACTCTCATCTCCAACGGGTTCCCCCACCAACTTCCAAATAGACTACAGTACTCCTCTTCCCAGGGACACATTAATTGATTATCTCATTCAGTTTGCAAACTGCTTACTGTTATTTATTCTAATCATGAGCTATTTTCTCTTCATGGTATGTGAAAATGGGGACCTTACCTGACTTCTTGCAGCTGACATATAATATTTTAACATGCCTACACAGTTCTTGGTACTCGGTAGATATTTATTAAAAGAATACACCACAAGTACAAATAAAATAAATATGAAATGTGAATTGAATATATTTATGGTATGCCAAATAGAATATGTAAACATAATATAAATATACACATGAGTTTATAGTTTTAGTGCTTAGTGCAAACAGTATAATATATGCAGAATATGATTCATATATAGAAAAATGTGTATTAAAGGTGAAAAAATTGTGTATTATACTCAGTGGCACTAATTATTAGGCAAACACATCCAAACTACAATAGGAAATCATTTCATACCTGATATAATGAATATTATCCAGAAGACAAAAGACAACAGCCATCAGTAAGGACATGACAAAAGGAATTTGGTCAAGGATGGTAAGAATGTATCTGTACAGCCATTATGGTAAATTGTATAGAAATGTCTCAAGAAAAGCACAACTACCATATCATTTTGTGAAGCTCTTTTTTTCTTTTTAAAACAGAGTCTCATGTATTCCAGGCTATACTCAAATACTCTATGCAGCCAATGATGGCCTTCATCTTTTTATCCTTTTGACTGCATTTCTTGAAATATTTTCAAATAAATGAAACCAGTATCTCAAAGAGTTATCTTCAGCCCATTGTTCATTGTAGAATCATGCTAGGTGACTTACATAGTTAAGCATGTGTATTGATAGACAATAAATAAATGTGAGCTAGAAATACATACATACTCACATACATGCACACACACACACACACACACACACACACACACACACACACACACTCACACACACACTGGAATGTTATCTGGAATTTCAAAAGAGGGAACTTCATAATGCATTGGTTGTATAGTGATAAACACAGCTGCCTTCCAAAGGAAGGAAATACAATCACTGTAACATGAATGAGCCTGGACATTGCACTATGTAAAGCAAGCCAAACAAGCACTGCCTGCTCTCACTTGTATGTTGGGGGGGGGGTGTTGCAGTCATAGAAATAGAAAGAACAATGATGATTTCCAGGTAGCAGGTGGCAAAGGTGAAGACATGTTGGCCAAAGGGTAAAAAGATTTAGACATGTGGGGGGGCAGTAAATTCTGGAGACCTACTGCACAGCCTGATGAATAACATTGTACTACATTTGAAATTTGCAAGGACTAGAACTTAAGTTTTCTCATCACATAAAAAATAAGCATATAAGGTATGTTAATGAGTTAGATTGAGACATTTTGCAACAAACATATATTAAAGCTTCACACTGTGTACTTAACCATTTTCAACATTTACTTGTCAATTATGTCTCAGTACAGGAGGAGTCTTTAGGAAAAGTACAGATTTTAGCTTGCTTGATTGTTTTCTTTTCATAGAAGGGAATATATTACAAACTATTTTCTCAAGTCTTAGACAAACATATTTTCTCACATTTTAAAGTGTCCTTGTGTTATAATCCACGGAGCTAACTAAGCTAGTTATGTTTCCTACGTTACATACATTGTGTTCGCTGTTAAATATTTGTTGAGTGAGCACCCTGCCTTGTAAACAGAAGTGTGGGACTATGAGGCAAGAAGGGGCAGAGATTGGTTGGCAGATGAGGGGGGTGGAGGTGAGGTACCAGAGGAGGGTCTCTGTAATGCACTACCTCACTCAGCCAGGAAGAAAAAGAACCAACCCCCCCAAGTACGGTTGCATTAATACCAATCTCTGACAACCAATTTAAATGATATCTGGGTTAGAAAGAAAAGTCAATGTGACTGAGACTTCAATATTGTAAATGAAAAAACCTTCTAAATTATAAATTGAGATTTTTCACATAATTACAGCTCTCTCTTTGAGAATTTTTAATGGCCTTGGCGGTGTCTCTGAAATTTCCATCTATACATCCTTTACTTTGTTCTAGTCTATTTTGTTTTAAGTGAGAAAACCCACTAGTGCTTAATTTTCATATTCAGGCAACGTTAACACCTAAGAAGTGCAGAGTGAATTCAAGTTTGCACCTCTTCTGTTGCTATTAGTCAGCTGAGGAGCGTTTAATTAAAGCAGTGAGATTTAATAATTTCTCAGAGTCTTCTTATCTGTGATCTGAACACACCTCAGAACTAGAGATAAAACTAAGTCCCAGGGCACCAGAAGGACTCAGTAATAGCTCTCCCTCTCTGTTTCCATCATCCTTGCTCCTCTAAGTGGCCAGTAGGAAGTAGGGGCAGGCAAGTTTCCAGTTGCATGAAGGAACTCTACCCATTCATCCCAGAACCAACACAGTCTCCATGGGAGGGTAGTCATGTTACTTCCTGGAATGCCTGCGTGGTTAGTGTTACCATCATTCAATCCTAGCTCCAGACAATCCTAGTTTCTAAAGCCTGGTCATGTTTAAGAGGAAGGAATATTATCATAAATGAGCAAAGCACACTAACTCAACATCTATTCCTGAGTGCCAACAACAAGCAGGATATTTGCTCTACATAATAAAGGTTGATAAGCCATCGGAGCAGCAGAGCCTGGTGTTCTGTATTGTAATTTCCAAAATTAAAAATGCAAATAGTAAACACATGCAAAATACTCTTCAGCCACTGAGATCGGTGGCTCTACAATGCCTCTTAGACACTACTACTTCTGCCTGCTGAGTTATAATCCTGACACAGCCAGAAGAGGCCCTTGCCTTCGCTAGCATGCATTCGGAATGAATAAGACAATCAAAAATTCTGTTATTTCAACTCCAGACTATAACCACAGATCCACAGATCAAACAATGCCTGTAAGAACCATACATGTTGTGACCACCACCAACATCTCTAGAGAAATGAATGATGGGATAAGAACTGGTTAATGGTGGGAGTGAGAGTACACCTGCCACAATGGGGCCAGAGTGTATAAAAGCTCAGGAAGCAAGGAACCTGCTGAGTGAGTTCTTCAGGGCAAGTTCTGCAGAATGAGAGGCCAAGAGCAGCCTGCGGTCAGACTGGAGACAACACTGGCCATGTCATGGAGAACAATGTAGGTCATAACAGCAGGTGAAGATTTTATGTCCAGAGCAATAGGAAGCTACTTTAAATTAATGAAGATGAAATTTAAGCGTATAAAGGACTCTAGGTGAAAGGAGGAAAATAAATAAAGTCCCTAATTTAGGATCCTTGGCACTTTTCTTAATTTGTTCATTAATTAATTTTCATTTTCTCATGTTTGCATCCTCTAAAATAAGCTCAAAAGTGGGTGGGTTGTTATTCTACCCACACGCTTCCGGCATATGCTCATTAGCAGAAATGCTCCACCATGGAACTGGAGAGCAACTGCTCTGAGTCCGACAAAGAATTGTAAACAGAACCAATTCCAAACGTGGAGGAGGGAATAATAAGGACAAACGGCTCCACAGGCAGTAATGAGACTCTGTTTCCAGATGCATGGGGACCTGACTTCTCTTGAAGGTCACTCGAGACTTCACCCTGGGCACAGAGGCCTCTGTTTTCATTCACTGAGATGTTTGGATTTGGGGTCTTCATCTCATGAAGTTTCACTGGCTGGTTGTTTGTCCAGAGGAAATTCTAGAGTCAGAACTCTCAGCACACAGCACTGGTCAATCAGAACAGATACAACAGCAAGGCCCCCAGTCTTCTGTTCCTAGGAATGACTCCTGCGTTGGGGGATTATGAAGAGAAAGAGCTCCAGGCGCCTCGGCAAGGAGCACAACAGTCAAGCTACTGCAGCCTCCTCAAAATAGGGGCTGGGGCATAAGCAGACGCTTAAGCTCCGCCTCTGGCCATAGAGAGTTTTACTGTCTGGGTTGCCCTCTCTCTAGACCCTCTATAACCCAACAGTTGAGGTTCTAATTGGAAGTGTCCGGGAGAAACAGGCCCAAGTTGATTTCACACGGTGTTATGTCAGTTCCCCTAACACTGGGACTGTTTACACAAGAACGATCAACTGTGCAGCTGGAACATGCCCCTCCCTGGGAGAGCAGACTGATTCTCATAGGACATTTTTTGCTAGAGTAGCTGGCTAGGCCAGACCAGCTCTGTTAGTGAAACACCACCCACCTCAGTCTGGTCAGCTGTGAACCAGACTGTTGTCCGAATGCAGATACCAAGTTACAGCACAATAGAGGGGAGCTTGCCAGTGGATGTTGGATGATTGGCCAACGGCCTAGTAATAGGGGCATTGTATTACATACACTCATGGTCATTGTTCTTTTAACACAGAGCAATACAGCATCTACCTTGGAGAGCCTATAAGAACCACATGTTTATCTCAAGAAGACTGATGAATACCATACCCCATCTGAAATAATTAGTAGCAAAATTTCTAATAAACTTAATAGGATCTCTAGGGTTTTGTTTTTAAAAATCTTTTAACCATTTAACTTCTCAGTCAGCCTTCACTGATTAGAATGTCTACAAACAAATATATGAAATACAATATAGCATTCAAATCATAAAATAGCAATAAATTTTGGTGTTTTTTTAAAACAATTCTCCTGATAGTTTGAAAGCATTTTTGCTGAAAGTGCCTAATAACATCATTGCAGTATCTACCTCTGATTTCTTTAGTCTTGTTTTGGGGGGTTAAGGGTTGCCCTCCATTTGGATGGTGATTGTTTTCTTGCAAGAAAGAACTGATTGGCCAGCAAAATGACTTGAGTTGGCAAGAGTGATGGCTGCCAATAGCGTCAGCTACCCACACACAGGAAGAAGAGATTCTACACCAGACTCTTGTCTTCTAACCCTCACACATGTGCTGTGGCAGAAGCACTAGAAAAATGACCACGAACACACACAGAGGGACGTACACACACATGAACATACAGACACGGGGGCACCGCGTTAAAATGCAGTCAAAGATTTTAAACTGAGGAAAAAAACATTTATATTAGCCTAATTTTCACCTTTAAAAAAAACTCTTTATTAAAAAAACAATAAAGTAAAACCCAGTTTGTTGGTAGAATAGTGTGTCAGATTTGACATATTATATAAATGCATTTATTGTTATAGTTATTTTTGTTGTGGTTAAAGGGGCTGGAGAGAGAGCTTCAAGGCTAAGAATGCTGACTGCTCCTCCAAAGGACCCAGATACAATTCCAAGCACCTATGAGGTTCACAACCATCTCTAATTCCAGTCGCAGGTGATCCAATGCCATCTTTTATCCTCTGGAGCACTGACCACCCATGGTGCACAGACACAATCAGAACACTCACGCACCTAAAGTAAAAACTAAATGAAAAGAATTACATTTCTTTTCAAGAATCCTATTGTCACTAAAGTGCATCTCCATTTGAGTATGCATATATATATAACATATATATATAGTATTGTTTTTATAGAAATCATTGTAAATATTTGGTTTTTTAGGAGTCAAGCCACTTGTGTATTTATTCTTCAAAAATGTCCCACATGTATCTTGATCTTATCCACCCCCACTCCCTCCTTCCAAATCACTCTGGCTCCAACCCAACACATCTCTCTCCTCTCTACCTCATCTCCTTCTCTTCTCTCTTCTTTCTTTTATCAAGCAGATATTTTTTCTTACATAATATATCTTGACTATGGTTTCCCCTCCCTCTACTCCTCTCCACCTCCCCTCTCACTAAAAACCCACTTCCCGTTTGGTCTTTCACTAGAAAACAAATATGTTTCTAAGAGATAATAAAATATAATTAAATAAAACAAAAACTAAATTTCAAATTTAATCAATGCAAACAGAATAAAAAGAGCCCAAGAGAAGAAACAATAACCCACTCATTGCACATTCAGGAATCCCATAAAAAACACAAAACTGAATGTCATGCTTGCATATGCAAAAAAAAAACCTGTAGGATAAAAAGAAATATATATATATATATATATATATATATATAAATTTTAAAAGGTGGCAGAGCCATGACGTGACATTGAGAGACAAGGAACCTCCAAAGATGTCATTGCCATTGCTATCTACTGCTGGACATGCAGCCTGCCCTTAAGAGGAGTTTCTTTCCACAGGGAGACTCTCTTGGAGGAAACAAACTTTTCTTTTGCACGTGGCTATCAGCTGACGACTGCTTCCGTGTTAGGGGTGAGGGCATGTGTCCACTTCCCCTTTAAGTTCCAGAGGCCCAGCTGGCGCACAGCTGTGAAGGCCTGTGTTCTGTGAGCTCATATGGGCATCTTCATGTCAACACGCTTTCTGCCTCCTCCTCCTATGCATAGCCCCTTTCCTGAGACCTCAGATATTGTGAGCTTGTGCTGCATAGCAGCTCCACAACTGGTAGGTGCTGAGGTCTGGTTGGAGTAGTTGCCTAGTATTGCCACGCCTTCATAATATGGGGGCCGGGAAACTAGGCATAACCAGCATTCCTGAGTCTTGTTGGGGTCTGAAAAATTTAAGGCTTGGTAAACTCCTTGGATTAATTGTAATAATCTATCTCCGGTACCTGGAGGGTCCCTGGTTATCTTGATGTTTAGGGCGTCTGGGGAGGGGGAGGAGATAACAGCACCTGGGGTAGGAGTGACAGCTTTAGGGAAGGTAGAGGGTTCAGGGACTTGGAATTGGGTTGGGGCTCTCTGGTCCGCTATTACTGGGTTTGGCCCGACTGATTGTTGGCTTAGGGGAGTAATTTGTCTGTACAGGGAGAATAAGGTAATCTGATCTTTCCCTGCTCGGTATAGCCGGAGTCCCCAGACTTTAGGACTATCCCAAGTAGTCCTTTTTCCAGCATCTGTGAACCTTAGGATGAGGGGGTTGCATTTTCCTCCGGGGGTGGCGCCTTTAATATTTCCCCCTTTGGTACTGTCATAACAGGGTCCACAGATTTTAAGCCCACATTTCCGTGACCCTGTCTCTATGTACCCGGGGATTTCCCTCCTTTTGAGGGTAATGAAGTCCCAAGAGGAGGAGGGTTTCCAATAAGCATCTCCTATGGTCTCACATCCCCAGCTTGCACAATATCCCTCCTGTGGCCCCCCCGCATTTGTCAGTTGGTTTATGACCGGGGCAGACATAAAAATCTTTTTCTCGTGTTCTCATCCTTCCCCCAGGGTGATGGCATCCGTACCCTGGGAATGGTTCCTGGTCCGAGGGATCCCAATCAGACCCCACTAAGTCACATAGGTCAACATAGAGAGGAGGGAACCCATCATGTAGAGTCCCTATATAAGTGCTGAGGTTGGCTATTTCCCCGGTCCCTAAGTTGGCTACTTTCCAGGTGATATTATAAACCCTGTGGGGGTTGGTTGCTACATGGGGGGTAAACAGACAATCAATAGGAGGGTTACGAGAGAGTCTTATCTTTAAAGGATTTTGAGTGCGGTGCGCGGTCCATTCTGATGCAGTGGCTGAATCGGTGGGTCGGGCTGGCTTTACATGAGAAGCATGTATCCAAGCTGCAATGCCGTCTACTTTGAGTGCGGTGGGAGTGGTAAGCAAAACGATGTAGGGTCCCTTCCAGCGGGGTTCTTGGTCTGGTGACGCCGGACCCAAACGGTGTCCCCGATCTGGTAGGAATGGGGAATGGTAGGATGGTCCCTCTGGTCTTTATAAGCTTGAGCAAGGGGTTTCCAGACCTCCCGTTGTACTAATTGGAGGGCCTGTAAATGAGCTTGGAGAGAAGGGGAGTTAGCAAAATCTGAGACATCTTGATCAAGGAAGTTAATGATAGGAGTAGGTATTCCATGTAGGATTTCAAAAGGTGTGAGCCCATATGGCCCAGGGGTATTGCGAGCGCGGTAGAGTGCTAGGGGGAGTAGGAGGACCCAGTCTCTAGTGCCAGTTGCAAGCGACAATTTTGTTAAAGTCTCCTTAATTGTTCTATTCATCCTTTCTACCTGTCCTGAACTTTGGGGTCTATAAGCACAATGTAATTTCCAATCAATCCCCAACAAGGTGGCCACTGACTGACTTACCTGGGAGACGAAGGCGGGCCCATTGTCTGTTCCCAGTACCTGAGGCATCCCATAACGGGGAAAGATTTCTTCAAGCAATTTCTTAGTAACGATCTTGGCTGTTTCATGTTTAGTAGGGAAGGCTTCAACCCATCCTGAAAAGGTGTCTACAAAAACTAATAGATATTTGTATCCATATTTACCTGGTTTAATCTCAGTAAAATCTATCTCCCAATGTGTTCTGGGCCGGTAGCCTATGACCCGGTTCCCGGGAGGAAGCTTCAGTCTGGATGCGTTGACTCGGGCGCACGCATCACATTGCTCAGTTACCTGTTTTAGAATATCATTCTTCCCCAAAAGGAAATTGAATTCCTCTTCTCACTCGAGGAGCTCCCGCATCTTCTTGGAGCTCAGATGTGTCATCTTATGTAAAAATGTCACTAGGTACTTAGCTACCCGGTAGGGGATGACGGTCTTTCCTTCATAAGTCCAATCCCCCTTTTTGATGTCCGGGGCAATGTATGATACTTAAGGCAGAGGGCAGATGAAGAGCTCTTAGGAGAGCAAGGATTTCCTCCTTGTTCTTAATGTCCTTCCCTTCTGAGGTAAGCAACCCCATCCGTCTGTAAATTTCTCCATGTATGTGTGCAGTGGCGAAGGCATAACAACTGTCTGTGTACACGGTGAGCCTCTTACCTTCTGCCAACTTTAGAGCCTGCGTGAGTGCAATGAGCTCTACTCTCTGTGCGGAGGTTCCAGGAGGGAGCGCCTGGGCCATGGAGGCTGGGCCCGGGAGGTCTTCTTAGGGCAATCTCTTGCCCAATGTCCTTTTTCCTTGCAGTAAGCACATTGATCCCTGTCCAGGTGGGGCCCCCTTCTGTCATCCCTCTGCCTATTCTGTCTCTGACCTGTCACTACTGTGGCCAATAGCCTGCTCATCTCTCTATTCTGTTTACAGTCTCTCGCAGCCTCTTTCTCCTCTGCTTCTTGTCTCAGTCTTTCCTCTCTTTCCTGGGCTTCCTTCCTCCAGCGTTCTTCTCTTTCTGTCTGTGTCTCTCTCTTATTAAAAATACGTTCTGCTTCCTTCAACAAATCTTGGAGTGTATATCCCTGTAAATTTTCTAGCCTTTGAAGCTTGTTTCTTATGTCCGGGGCTGACTGCCAAATAAAGGACATAGAAACGCTGGTGGCCTGACCTGGATCTTCCGGATCATAGGGAGTATACATCCTATACGCTTCTTTTAGTCTCTCTAGAAAAGCGGCGGGCGATTCCTCCGCCCCCTGTATCACCTGCTTTACCTGGGCCAAATTGGTGGGTCGGCGTCCTGCCCCCCGGAGACCCGCTACGAGCAACTGGCGATAGAGACGCAGATGGGTCCTACCTGCTTCAGTGGTAAAATCCCATTCAGGTCTTTCAAGAGGGCAAGCCGCATCGATTTCATTGGGCAGCTGGGTGGGCTGCCCATTAGCTCCTGGGACATTCTTCCGTGCTTCTAGTAGAACACGCTGTTTCTCCTCCGAGGTTAAGAGGACCTGCCAAGGCCACCTCTGCCGAGGCGGCGGGGGCCGCTTCTGCCTCTGGCGGGGGCGGCGGCAGTTCCGGATATGGCGGGGATTCCTCAGTCAGTAGGTCAACCAACAGGTCTTCTCCCGGGGGGGAGTACCTCAGGTGTCTTCTTTTCTTCAGCTTTAGCATCTTTTACCGCTGTAGGGTAAAGGCTGGAATGGGGAGGGAGCTGGGGAGGAGTGGGTGTCAAGGGATTGGGAAGGGTAGGGGCCGAGGGAGTGCGTCAGCTGGAGCGGTTAGAGGGGGAAAGGAGGGAGGGGCCCTTCGGGTTTAGGAAAGGACGTATCCAGGGGGGAGGGTCCTGAACCAAGGCCTCCCAAGTGACTATGTATGCCACCTGGTCGGGATGCCCACGTGGTCCAGGATCCATAGTCTTCTCTTTCACCTGAAATATAGTTTGGGGGTTAAAGGTACCATCCCACGGCCAGCCCACGTCAAAGGTTGGCCATTCTGAGGAACAAAGAGTAATCCATTTGCATTTATGCACATCAACAGACTGGTTACGAGCATAATCCTGCACATCTCTCCAGTGCGAGAGTGTTAGGGACAAAGGAGTGGTGACAGTTTGCCCCATAGTTTCTAGACCTAGGAGGACACAAATGATGGTTACAAGACAAAGACCGAACAACACAGAATAGGCTTTCGCGGCGCGGTTTCGACATAAGGTCGAAAGTAAAACTTCAGATGGGGCCGAAGAAGGGGGCCTCCCTTCCTCGTCCCCGATGAGGATAGCAAATCCCTCAACCTGAGGGGCTTCCCCAAACAGATTGGGAAGATGCCTAGGCATCTACCCTAGTCAGAAAACAGAAGTGAGCCCACTGAGGCTCCAGACGCTACCAGGACGTCTCCTGGAGCCTCGGTCGGGAGTCCGAACTCGTCAGTTCCTCCTCGGAGCCGCCAGATACAGATGTACGCAGCTGTGTACTACAGACGCAAGCGCAGTTCATAAGACAGATTCAGACAGACAGACAAGACAAGACAAGACAGCGGATCCGCACAACGCTTACCTCCCAGACGTGGGTCGGTGGTCCCTGGGCGGGGGTCTCAAATCCCGGACGAGCCCCCAAATGAAAGACCCCAGAAGAGGTACTTTCATAGAAGGAGACCCGTACCCAGGAATCAGCGAGACCACGAACTTGGATGCAAACAGCAAGAGGCTTTATTGGATACCTGGGTACCCGGGGCGACTTAGCTTCTGTGAGGCCAAGCGCGCCGAGCCAAGGGAGAGGGGTCCTTATATAGCAAAAAGCACAGTACAGAAGCGAAAAGCATAGTTACAGGGATTCTATTGGACAATTTAAATGAGGTACAGAGTTATTTCAAGTCAGCATGTTCTCAAGGTCTGTTAATCAGGCAAAGCAGCCTTGGCTCTATCTTATCTTGGGTATACAGTGGCTACAATAGACCCGGCTGTTCCTCCCTCGGCGTCCAGATGGCTGACCATAGATATCCTTGGGACGGAGCGTTCCCCATCGGGCGGGGGCTCGGGGGGGGGTGGGGGCGGGGCCCGGGCCGCCTGCCTGGCATTCGCCCTCTCACCGCCTCGCGGGCTCCTCGCTCGGCCCCAGCCCTGGGGCGCGGTTTCAGGTGGGCAGGCCGGGGGCGCGGGCCCCGCCAGGGTGGACCAGTTTGGGAGGGCGCCGGCGGCCGGGCGTGTGGGTGCGCGTGCGCGTGGGCGTGTCACCGAGTGTGCGAAAGCGAAGGGAGAGAGCTAAGGGGCAGGGGTCTTTCAGTGTCACCATTGCACTAGCAAATCTTTCAGACAGGATACCATTGAAGATCAAAGGTTTTGTGGCTGGGTTGCTGTTTACATTTCTCCTTTGGTAACATGCAGAGTATCTTCCTGTAACAAAGATGCTAATGTATGAGAGGAGTGGGTGGTGGGGTGGGGGGTTGGCTGGGGAGGCATTAGGAGGAAGAACTGTGGTTGGAATGTAAAATAAAACTTAAAACAATATAAAATAAAATGGATAAAAAATAAAATGAAAATAATTTTAAACAAGACACTCCCATGGAAGGGTAAAGGTTCTACAAAGAAACCAGCTCAACTTCGCCCTGTTCAATGAGTTGTGTAGCTGTTGTCTACAGCAATGAGGCCTTGCTGTGAGTTTGTGGAGAGCAAGCTACCCCCTTGGCAACAGCCTGGGTTGTTTAGGAATTCCCATCTGACCCCTTTGGCCAACAACTCAATTTCATGTAACCCAATCGCATTGCTGGAAGCTCCATTTTCCAAATAGAGATGGCCAGTTGTGGCTCAACCTCCTGTGTTTTTTGTTGTTGTTGTTGTTGTTTTGGTTTGTTTTGCTTTTGGTGACTTCATTTAGATCACCTTCACGTATGTGTACATTTTAGGAAGTTTCCACTGTGTTAGGTTTTCATATGAACCTTCAAGTGGCCCTCAAACCCTCTTTGTGTAATCTGCCTCATCCCAATCCCCTCATCCTCTTCACTTTATCCTCCCAGCGCCCCCCTCCATGCATCCATAACTATTCTATTTCCCTTTCCTAGGGAGATGTGCCTGCCATTGTAGAATAGTCCCTTATTCTACACCTAACCTCTGTGGTTACGGACTGTAGCTTGGTTAACATTGACATAACAGTAACTACCCTTGTAAAAGCAAATACATACCATACTTGTCTTTTTGGGTCTGGGTTACCTCACTCCGTGTGTTGGTTACAGTTTCTATTGCTGTGATGAAACACCGTGACAAAAAGAAGTTGTGGAGGGAAGGGTTTATTTGGCTGACACTTCCAGACCATAGTCCACCACTGGAGGGGTCAGAACAGGAACTCAGACAGGCAGGAACCTGGAGACAAGAGCTAATGCAGAAGCCATGGAAGAGAACTGCTTACTGCTTGCTCCCCATGGCTTGCTCAACCTGCTTTCTTATAGAACCCAGGACCACCAGCCCAAAGATGGCACCACCCACAATGGGCTGGGCCCTCCCTGTCAATCACTAATTAAGAAAATGCCCTATAGCTGGATCTCATGGAGTCATTTCCTCAGCTGAGGCTCCTTCCTCTCTGATGACGCTAGCTTGATACACTCTAGTTGATACACAAAACCAGCCAGTATAACTGACCCCTTGTTAACTTGACACACAAGTACAGAACTGTTAAGCCACAACCCTTCCTTTCTTACTCATCCCCAAGATTTCACATTAAAATCATAATTTTAAAAGTCCCAGCTTCTACAAAATCAAACACATTAAAATTTCAGTCTCTAAAATATCCAATTTCTTTTAAAAGTTCAAGTCTTTCATCTGTGCACTCCTCTAAAAATAAACATTAAATTAAATACCTTCTCCAGGAGGGAAAAACCAGGACACTGTCACAGTCTGTACCAAGCAAAGCCAAACTCCACCGGTATAAATAACTCAATGTCCAATTATCTGAGATTCACTGAAAATATTCTGAACTCCTCCAAAGGGCTTGGTCACTTCTCCAGATCCACCCTCAACAGTACACACAGCTTTTCTTTTAGGCTCCAGCTGGCTCCACTCCACTGCTGCTACTGGTCTTGGTGGTCAACCCATGCTGCTGAGATCTCCAAAGTGCTGGAGTCGGTTGCTGCAACTGGGCTGCACTTTCACCAATAGCTCTCATAGGCTCTCTTGGTGGTACCAAGCCTCAATTTCTTTTCATGACCCCTTCAGTCCTGAGCTTTCAACTGCCACCGAGGCTGCACCTTCACCAATGGCCTTTCCTGGCCTCTCACAGTGCCAAACCTTAGCGGCTCTCCATGACTCCTTCATGCCTTCAAAACCAGTCCCACCTTGGTGACTCTTACACTTGACCAAGTCCTGCTGTCAGCATGAGCTACAACCGTGACCCCTCTGGAACACAGCTTCTCTGTGCTCTCAGAAAACACTTCCTAGAAGATTTCACCTCAGTGATGCTAGTCTCTTCTTTATCACTACTAATGCCTTAGCTCCAGCTGACCAGCATCAGTTGTCCCAGTAATGTAAAGGTTTCACTTCAGTAGTTCTGATGTCTTGTTAATCACAGCTGATTCTTCAGCCCCAGCTAACCGGAACCAAGGAATCTTAAATCAAAATAACAAATGGCCCTGCTAGTCTTTAAACTTCCCTTCAAATTCCACAAGCCAGGCCTCCATCCTCTGCACTGCTCTCAACATTCTGATCTCCCAACCCACAGAACACCCCACAGTGCTTTTAACCCTCAATGGCTCTTCTAGCCCCAAGTTCCAATGTCCTTCCACAATCCTCCCCAAAACACGGTCAGGCCTGTCACAGCAATACCCCACTCCTGCTGCCAATTTGTCTATTGAGGGTTTCTATTGAGAGGAAAGAGTTTATTTGTCTTACACTTCCACATTGCTGTTCCTCACTGAAGGAAGTCAGGACAGGAACTCAAGCAGGGTAGGAACCTGGAGGCAGAAGTTGATGCAGAGGCCATGGAAGCGTGCTGCTTACTGGCTTGCTTTCCCCAGTGTGCTTGGCCTGCTTTCTTACAGAACCAAGGACCACCAGCCCAGGAATGGTAGCACTCACCATGGGCTGGGCCCTCCCCTATTGATCGCTAATTGAGAAAATGTCTTACAGCTGGATCTCATGGAGTCATTACGTCAGCTGAGACTCCTTCCTCTCTGATGACTCTAGCTTGTGTCAAGTTAACACACAAAACTAGCCAGTATGATTTTTCTTAGGTTTTATTTTATTTTATTTACCATCTTTTCATTTATTTTACATTGCGACCTCAGTTTCCCCTCCCACCTCCCCTCTCATTCCCTCCCCTGATTCCTCCCTGCCCTCTTTCATCCAATCCTCCTCTGATTCTGTTTAGAAAGGAGCAAGCCTCCCATGGGTGTCCCTAAAGCATGACACATCTAGTTGAGGCAGGTCAAGCTCCTTCCCCTGCATCAAGGCTGGGCCAGACATCCCAACACGGGGAATAGGTCCTCAAAAGCCAGCTCAAGTGCCAGGGACAGACCCTGACCCCACTGCTAGGAGCCCCACAAACAGACCAAGCTACACAACTGTCACACACATGCAGAGGGCCTACATTGGTCCAATACAGGCTCCCTAGCTGTCATCAGAATGATCTTTTTCTACTTTCATCCATTCACATGCAAATTTCATTTTTTGACAGCTCAGCAATACTCCATTGTGTAGATATACCACATTTTCTTTATCCATCCTTCTGTCAAGGGACATCAAGTTTATTTCCAGGTTCTGGCTATGAAGAGAGCAACAATGAACATGGTAGAGAAAGTTTCCTTGTGGTAGATGGAGCATCCTTTGGGAATATGTCCAAGAGGGGTATAGCAAGATCTTGAGATAGATACATGCCCCTCTTCCTGGGGAATTGCCACACTGATTTCTATAGTGCTGTGTAAGTATGCAGCCCCACCAGCGGTGCATGGGTGCTCCCCTTACTGAACTCCTCACTAGTATGAGCTGTCACTTGTTTTATTATCTTAGCCCTTTTGATGGGTGAAAGATGAAATCTCAAAGTAGTTTTGTTTTGCATTTCCCTGATGAATAAGGATGTTGAACATTTTATCAAATGTTTCTCAGATATTTGAGTTTCCTCTTTTGAGAATTCAGTATTTAGATCTGTCCCCCATTTATTCTGTGTCTTTTTATTAGAGAACTGAGACCATTAACACTGAGAGATATTAACAAGCATTGTTTGCTAATTTCTGTTACTTTGCTATTGGTGTGTGTGTGTGTGTGTGTGTGTGTGTGTGTGTGTGTGTGTCCTGTTTTTATTTTGTGTTCTGGGATAATTTATTCCTCATCTTTTGTTCAGCATGGCTAATGACTTTAGGTTGGAATTTTCCTTCTAGAGGCTTCTTTAGGCCTGAATTTGTAGGTAGATATTGCTTAAATAATTTTTATCATAGAATATCTCATTTTCTCCTTTTATCATGATTGAAAGTTTTGCTGGGTATAGTAATCTGGGCTGGCATCTGTGGTCTCTTAGCATCTGTAGAACATGTGTTCAGGGCCTTCTGGCTTTTAGAGTCTCCACTGAGAAGTCGAGTGTTATTCTAATAGGTCTGTCTTTATATGTTACTTGGTCTTTTCCCCTTGTAGCTTTTAACATTCTTTCTCAGTTCTGTACATTTAATATTTTGATTACTGTGTGCAGAGGGGACTTTATTTTCTGGTCTAGCCTACTTAGTACTTCATATGCTTCTTGTACTTTGCCTAAAGTAGGCATCTCCTACTTTAGGTTATGGAAATTTTTTCTATAATTTTGTTGAAAATATTTTCTGTGCCTTTTACCTGGGTTTCTTCTACTTTATCTATTCTTATTTATTCTATTATTTGGTCTTTTCATTGTCCCAGATTTCCTGGATGTTTTGTGATGGGAGATTTTTAGATTTAACATTTTCTTTAACTGATATATCCATTTATTCTGTGTCTTCTTTGCCTGAGATTCTCCCTTCCATCTCTTGTATTCTGCTGGTGAGACTTGCCTCTGAGGCTCCTGTTCACATCGCTAAACTTTTCATTTCCTGATTCCCTCAGTTTGGGTTTACTTTATCAATTCTATTTCTACTTTCAAGTCTTGAACTGTTTTATTCATTTCCTCCCACTGTTTCCTTGTGTTTTCATAGATTTCTTTAAGGGATTTATTCATTTCCTCCTTAAAGACCTCTATCATATTCATAAAGGCTGTTTTAAGGTCTTTTTCTTGTGCTTCAGCTGTGGTGCAATACTCAGGGCCTACTGTGGTAGGGTTGCTGGGCTCAGTGGATACATACTGATCTGCCTGTTATTGATTGTGTTTTTATGCTGGTTTCTTTGCTGTTACTTTGCTATTGGTTTGATTATAATACTAGGTATTGATATCTGGTCTTGTATTTGTTGGGTAGGTGTTTTGTTCCTTGGTTTCTGTTGCCATCTCTGATTCTTAGGAGGGTATGTTGCCTGGCAGGGAATTTTCTGGTATCCTGCTAGCTGTGGCCATTGGGTGTTCCAGGTAAAATGTGTTTCTCGGTTTTGGGAGCTGACCCTCAGGAATGAGGATGGGTTTAGAAGTATGCTGCTGGCGTCCACAACAGGGAGGGAAGTAGGGTGTTCCACCAGGATCTGCCTAGTCCACTGGGAATGGAATCAGAGAGTGAGAGGTAGAAGTAGGTGGTCTGTTACAGAGCAAGGGGTGAGACTGGGGGATTGGACCTGGAGAAATGGAAGAAGAGGAGATGGGCCTTTAGCCTACCTGCTCAGCTGGCCCGGGTGGGCTGCAGGTCCCAGGAAATGCCTGCTGGAGTTGGGGTCTAGGATAAAGCAAAGAGTGGGGGAGGAAACACGGGGGAGATCTGTGTGATACATTGAAATAGGGAGAAAGGGGAAGGAGTCTACAGCAAGTCGTCTTCCGCCATGCTGGGGGGTGGGACTGGGGATTGGACTTGGAGGTGAGAAGGGAGAGGTGAAGATCTCCAGTTAGCTTCCCTGCTTCCCTGGCTGGACTCGTGTCCTCTTTTTGTATTTCATAACCATGGAGTCTCATTAGTACTCATGCAGAATGTGTGAACCCCCATCTACTGCCCAAGACCACCCACCAGTAGCAAATTCACACACGAAATGTACTCTTCCCCCTATCAGCCTTGGCTGTCAATAGCTTCTCAGCCCTGGTCCTCCAAGCCAGAATTTTCAACTGTTGAAGAGAAGGCATTAACTCAAGTATCTGCCTCATTTTGTTTTAGCACTATAACAAAAGCTTCTAATAAGAGTATATTGAAGATCAAAGCCATTTTAAAATCTAAACTAATTAAACAATTGACTTCAAATATATAAACTCATCATACTGATATGAAAAGAACAACTAACAAACTTCACTCTATTTAGATACGAAGCCTTCATAGAGGTTCATCTAGATTCTCCTCCCAATCCTTTGGCTGGCTTGAATACAAGTTGTGAAATGTAAAAGAACAAAGGTGTGCATACCCCCAATCTTAGCTATATCCAAACAAACACAAGGTGATCTCTCGTCACCTGAAAATCATCATAACATATCTGTGGAGGCTCAGATTGCCATCTCCTAGAGCTCACTAAAGTCCTTGCTTCCATTGTAAAGAGCTTTCCCCTTGTAGCTTTTAACATGGTTAGCACAACACACAATCATGCCCGGAATAGTTCTGGCGATTAGTTGAGAAGCATTTGGCCCCGTGCGGGATTTTAGTGCTTGGCTACAGCCCTCAGACTGTATTTGATCTTCTGTCCCTCCCTGAATCAACTAATCACCCCGAAGATTCAGGATGAGTCTTTACTGTGCCACTAGAGTTGCTTTAAGGAGAGGATGTGAGCAAAACTGCCAAGTCAGGGCTTGTGGCTCTGTAGGGGGCACTGGATTTGATATTCTGAGAGGAGGAAAAGCCTGAAGCCATGGCAGATCTTTTGCTCCACCAGGCCTGAGAAAAGATGGAGCAGATAACAGGTACACATGGAAGACAAGAAAAGCCAGTGGCCTGAGTAAGTTCTTAATTGCGTCACTCCTCCTCAGGTATCCCGGCTTCAGTGGGTTTCATCCCATGAATAGAGAAAAGTGGCCTACATACACAAGCCTTTTGTTTTGTTTTGTTTTTTCGAGACAGGGTTTCTCTGTGTAGCTTTGGAGCCTATCCTGGCACTCACTCTGGAGACCAGACTGGCCTCGAACTCACAGAGGTCCAGCTGCCTCTGCCTCCCGAGTGCTGGGATTAAAGGCGTGTGCCACCAACGCCCGGCCTACACAAGCCTTTTTAAGTCATTCAAATTTCTGGTCCAAGCATGGTGGCACCTGCCTTAAACCATAGCACTCAAGAGGTATAGAAAGGAAGAGTTTGTTCGGGCCCAGTTTCCATTATATAGCAAGGCTCTATCTCAAAAAAAAAAAAAAAAAAGTTTAAACAGTTAAGTAAATAAATATATTGTACTTCCGAGTAATGAAGTTATTATTAACTCTTAAATACAATTGGACTCACAAATTAAATATGAATGACATGTCTTTTAGAATCTTAGTCTCTAAAGCTGAAGCCTTGGGAACACCATGTGACTGCCTGGTTACTCTTTCTCCCGCTGTGCACATCTCTAACTTACTCCTCCTCCCTTTCCTAATGGTGAAAAAGCCAGAGCGTGGCTGCATTCAACTAGTGGGTTTCAACAGAGAAATGATTGGTTCAGGCCCAAAGTGGAAGCTTTTCATCTAAGCGAGGGTAAAAATAGCCTTATAAATTTTTTTGGATCCTTAATCTCTTAGCTACTTATGACCATGAATGTTTTAAATAGCCTTTCCCTTTCCTCAGGCCCTCACTACCCATGGCCAATTAAATCCAGTGTGAACTTTACTGGGCATCTTTGTCCATTCCCTGTTAGTACAAATACCTCAACTTCTATCACTACTGGTATTTATGTGTGCTCGGTGTCTGTGTGTCTGTATCCCTGCATGTGTGTGGATGACTATAGTCATGTTGCATAAATGAATTTGCATCTGTATGCCTGGAACCAATTTCTCCATCTTCTAAATATCATATACCCCGAGAATTCATTGGGGGTGACCTGGATGCCAGATTTTATACTAATCATAATAACAACCTCAGTTTATATTTATTGAGTGTTTACTATGTGCCAGGCACTTGCCTAATTGCTTCAGGTTTATTGGCTGTCTAATCCTCTTAACAACCTAGAAAGTAAATACTATTACCCTCCCTTACATATAAGGGAACAGAAGCACACCAAGCTGAAGGTCACTCCTGAGTACATAGATGAGCCGAAACTCAAGCAGAATCAGTTTGAGTAAGAGCCTTGTTGCATAACCACCATGGTTGTTAAATGTAGGCTCCAGGAAAACATTGTCCAGAAATAAACTCTTACATTGATGTGCATAACATTACAGGATATAAAAAGCTTTCATATGAAAATGTCCTATTAAATTAATGGCTAATTTACTATCATTCCTATTTTACAAATATACCCAAAAATGCAAAGATTAGTAGCCTTATTTACCCAAGGTCATTAAACTAATGAATGGTGAGTCCACATCCCCATCCAAGCAAAGGAAATTTAGATCAGAAGATTGCTTTCCCATGGGCTCTTTGTCTAGAGATAAATGTTTGAAACTTCGAGAAAAATAGCTGGCCAAACTCATTCTCTGTAACTTTATAGCATTAAAGGGCAGCCTCTGGGCTATCTTGGGGACATTGGCATTAATGATCAATTAGTACTGTAATTTATGTTATTTTCAGTTTTCAAATTGATGTCACAGTCTCTCAAAATTGTTTCCTTCCTTTTTCCTTAACGTTCTTTGGCTTTCAGTATCAGTGTTTTCGAGTCTGACTCCACCATCAGATGAATGAAAGATCGAAGGTGGAATCCATAAATTCTTCAATTCCCCTCTTCAAATAACAGGCAATAGTGATGCCAAGCGAGACTTAGTTGGCTTTTGTCTGGGAAAGCAAAAGCATGGCTTTACACAGTTTGATTTTTACAAAGCCTGATACACCTCTGAAGCCATCAAACAAGCAAAATGAAATAGTTCTTCATTGTGGTTTGACTTACACCCACTTAAAAGTAATAAACATGTCTTAAACCCCAGTGTCTTAGAATGTGACTTTATGTGAAATAGGATGCTTGCAGACCTAGCTAGTGAGGCTTACAGAGGCAGAACTGGACTTGCTGGGTTAACCCCAGCAGAGGAAATAAAATGGAAAGGAGGTGGAGCTGGGAGGAGCTGGAGGTAGAAGGTGAGCACCTTCCAGACACGTTGTGCAACCTTCTCTAAGAACTAATTAAGAATTAGGAAAAAATGAATGAACACACACTGGATTAGGACTGACCTTTTGTCCAGTGATACCACTGTCCTTACAAAAGGGAGGGAAGGAAAGGAAAGAGTGACCGTGTGGAGACAGAAGCAGAGGTTGGAGTTAAATCCCCAGGAAACAAGATCTGTTCTCCCAGGGCAATGGCAAGTTGTAACAGGCAAGAAAGGCTCTTCGGCTATGTTGTTAGAGAGAGAGCCACTTTGCCAATACCTCTATCATAGACCTCTGGTCTCCAGAACACTAAAAGAATACATTCCTCTTGTATGCGGCTGTTTTCTTCATGGAAATGTGACACAAGCGTAGGAAACTAACACATTCCTCTTTTTCTTCTCTTTCCCCATCTCATTTCCACATTCAAAAATATTCAGCATATATGCATGCACAATAAGAATTATATAGTATGTAACATTAATATACCATTTATTTTAAGAAAATTTTTATGTTTTCTTAACATAATCAGAGTTTCTTTGAGAAACTCTGATATTAGACTTAGAGTAAACAATAAAGACTTAAAGACATGATTACCAGATTTTTGAAGCAATAAGAGAAGCACAAATCCCCATTGAAATTTATACATTTTATGTAATTGAAAGACCCCTAAAGTGGGATCCAATGACAGTAGTCAAGGAAGAGTACTTGATAAATCCCTTAGGATTTTTAAGGAGCCCACTCTTCTTGCCCCCAAACTATCTCCAATCTATTTGTTCTCTGTTTAGTACCTTCTCCTTTAGGATGGGGGACCAGAGACCTTTAGTAACAACCAGCTCTACAAACGCACACTCCTGGTGCTCTCAGTACCCTCTGGAGCTCTGGCACATGCCCCCTTAAATTCCAAGCCTCCAGCTGCCTTCTAGAATGGTTGGTCAACTGTCTTATCCCTGCTTCCCTTTTATGATACCTACCTACAACTCTGTTTCCTCCCCCATGGGTCATCTGTCTTCTTTCTGCCCCTTTATAAGGGCACCGGTTTGCATTAGGGGAAAGGCCCACCCTGCTGCCCTATGACCCCACGTGACCTAACTGGCCACGTGTACATGTGAAAGCACCCCATTCCCTCCCTCACCCATCCCTCTTGGGTCTGCAGAACAAGCCATTTAGATAATATAATCACTGCGGACTGAGCGGATGAGTGGGCATAATGGCAAGTACTGGTCACATTTAAATTGGCCTCGGAAAGTGCTTATCCTAATCCCACTTTAAAATTGTTTCAGCTGCACAGTCTGGTAAGGCTATTCAATTAACAAGTTGTGGTCTCTCCCGCTACGCAAACAGAAATGCCAAACATCCTACTTATTTCGACTAAACAGTTGAAGTTTCTCTGACAATAAAACAAATAAATGTCTTAAGCATTGGGCTCATCAGTTCATAAATCCAGAAAGGTTTAGTTGATCTCATTTCCATCAAAATTGGTAACATCTGGGAGGCCCCCTCTGACATTTAAATGGACATTTAGAAATAATGCTCTCCCATATATTTAGGTATGTTACATGTGTTCTGCAGCTAACTTTTCTTGGCAGGAGTAGCAGAAAGCTGCTTCCACAGGCTGCATAAACATCGTTCTGGTTGACCCAAACCCTCATGCTCTACAGCTTCAAGGGCAGGGCCAATAGGAAGATTCCTAGTCCAGCCTTATCTGCCAACACTGCCACTTCCGGTGATCGTAGGAGAGCATGGTGCCTCCTGGCTGGGTGAAAAGGCTAGTGTGGCTCAACTGATCAATCGCACCTCACTCTAGTATGACGGACTTGGTTCAGAGCTGTTCCCTGAAGATGACAGTGATCCAGCACTCACTAAGAGCCTACTTTAGAACATATGGAATTTGACAGAGAAGCCCGGGGGAGTTGAAAGCACTTCCTTCTCCTGGGCTGGTCCAACTCTATCCCTGTCTTGAAATCCCCAACAAGTGGAATACTTACACTCTCTTATGTGCGGCCCCTTAGGAATGACTTTACTGAATTATGTTTTAATATCATAGCGTCAGCTATCAAAGAGGACTGAACCAGGAGGTCAATCCTAACAATCTTTTGATATGACAGAGGTAAAAAAAAAAAGGAGCTATTTATTAGGGGGAAAAAATCCCTAATGCAATAATCCACATAAAAAGTTCTCTTCAAATTTACATCCTGAGATAATTTTTTCCCACATACTAATGTTTGCACTTGTGTTTGGGTTAAACAATGAGGGTTATGTAACCAATTTATTTCTGTTTTGCTTTAGAAGCCAAAAATTTCAAGTCAATTCAGTTCAGCAACAACTAAGGAATGTTCTTATCATCAGCCATCCCAGTGATGTAATTGTGATGCTTTTATAATTGTTTTATGTGGCTGTTTATATTTGTCTAATCACATGTTACGATTCCATTTTATAAGCATCCAGCACATCGAATGGCAATCAATCCTAAGAACCCAAATGCCACTCTAAAATGTTTTTCTTTAAAAATGAGTTTCAAAGGCCCTTCAGAAGGCAGGAGTAATCATCTTCATTTGATGTTCAATGACAAAGGAAGAACAAACGAGATGTCTCAGCTGTGTTGCAGAAACAAGGGTAACAGGTACTATATAGGGGCTATACCTTTATCTAAACCAATTTATTTTGAGTTTGGTGACTCCCCAATGTATACAAAATTCAAAAAGAAAGCGCAGACAAATTCATGCTTGTTGCTCACATCCACAGAGTATTAATAGCTTTTAGAATTGAAATTGTTTTATTAATTTGATTAGGTTGAAGGAAAAAATCCAAGGTTCATGAATAATTCAGATTCCTGTCAGCTCCACAAAGCTTCATGGAAAGTACTGAGATACCTCAAAAAATGCCCTCACGGTAGACCATACATTTAATTTTCAATAACATTGATTTATAGTTTTATAAAGAAAAATAATAAATATAATGAATTACCCCATATTTCCCGATCTCAGTCACTATAAAATAACTGCTGTAGTTTTACATTTCCAGTGTGAAATATTAAATGCATAAATCAAAACAAAATTATTTTTCATCTAGAGAAAGGGACTGGTTCCTGAGACTGACAAATTCGTTTTATTTTAAAATTAATGTTTTAACAGGGGAGGAAAAGGCTCCCAGTGCATCCCTGCTGCTTAAGGAAGAAAGAGAGCTCTTCCTTGTGCCTATTTCTCCTGTAATGTTTTTCAAGCAGGTACTGGGTGTGATGTTATTAAGATCACCACAACTAAACTTATCAGGAGCCAAATGGTACTTGCTTGCGTGAGTCATTTTCCCTTTCCACTTCCTTTCTCATGACGCTTCCCTCTCCATAATTGTTTCGCTTTAAATTGCCACCCCGAGATAAGCTTCGCCCACAATGCGCTTTGCCAATGCCAGCAGACTGGCATGTTTGCAATTCCAATATTCTCTTTCAGCTAAGACTAGGCAATCATGCAATGAGTAGAACATTATCGAACAAGAACAGCTCAGGAGAGGCGCAGATTTCTAAGTAGGCAGAAACAGATGTGTGAACTTCTATATTTTCTCAACTTCCTTGCTTAGATGTCATTGAGAATAAGAAACTGCATTTTGCAACCTAATTTTAAAAAGTAAATCTAACTATGAGGATTCGTTTTCACATTTAAATACCTCTCAGCTTTTGTGCGTGTTCAACATTCACCCACAGGAGCTCTCAGAAAGTGTGATGAAGGCTGATACATAAAAAAGTGAAGAAACCTTGACTCATGGGTATCTCGGAGTTAACAGGCCAGAAAGAAATTTAAACCATCTAATGGCCATGAGATGAGAAACATAGCTGTAGCATTGTCTCCAAGACTCGGCTCCATACAAAGAACAGGTCAATCTAAATCAGTTTTAAAAAATATATTAAGGGCTTTTATGATTCTTAAAATGAATGTTATGTATATCACTGTCAATTATGAATATATTTGCTCATTGATTCTAAAACTAAGTTGGTTACATATCAATCTTTTAATTTAAAAATTCCACTTGTTACATGGCTAAATACAAACTAACTTCTATTGGAAACTACTGAGTGTAGAGCAAAAAACAATGGATCTTTCGATTAATCTTCAAAAGATGCAGCAAAGCTTTATGGTGTTCCGACTTCTGGAGGACTTTCAAAAGGAGAAGAAGAGACCTTGAAGGTCCCAAAACAACCGTCTGGAGAGGATCTGAACAGACCTCCCTAAAAATAACAATGGGCTGTAGACTTCATAAACATTTTTAGAAATTAAATAGCTGCTAACTCATTCCATATGGAAGCAAATTCACAAAGTCCAACAAGGTGTGCAATGAGATCATCGTAACATATACACCAAAAGAAGCAGCAAAACCATCCCCAAAGTCACTCAGGAGAGGCCAGAGGAAACAGATGATCATGACCCTCTTAAAAAAAAAAAAAAAAAAAAGACAAAAGGTTCTAAAAACTACACGATGTTGTGGCTTTAAAACTCTATGAACAGGCAATGTTTGGTCAGAAAACCTTTTAAAATGCCTAATAATAGGCAACATCCCTTAAAGGGGGGCATAGCAAAATTCCAGGCAGTAGTTATAATTGTAAATCATGAATTTATTTGAAGTTTTCACTTGGTGACAAAAGATATCTCATGAATCTATTTTCACAATATACTTAACATATACAAAATCACGGGACATTATTTTTTCCTTTTTTTAAATTTTAATTGGAAACAAGCTTGTTTTACAGGTCAATCCCAGTTCCCTCTCCCTCCCCTCCTCCCCTGCCCTCCCAACAGACCCCCTATCCCATCCCCTTTCTGCTCCCCAGGGAGGGTGAGGCTTTCTATGGGGGATCCTCAAAGAAGTGTGTCATGTCATTTGGGGCAGGGTCCAGGCCCTCCCAATGTGTCTAGGCTGAGAGAGCATCCCTCTATGTGGAGTGGGCTTCCGAAGTCCATTTGTGTACTAGGGATAAATGCTAATCCACTGCCAGAGGCCCCATAGATTGCCCAGGCCTCCAAACTGACGTCCATGTTCAGAGGGTGTGGGTCAGCCCTGTGCTGGTTTCCCAGGGGTCAGTTTGGGGTCCATGAGCGCCCCTTTGTTAGGGTCAGCTGTTTCTGTGGGTTTCTCCAGCCTGGTCTGGACTCCTTTGCTCATCACGGGATTTTAAATTTTCATTAGCATACAAAATATCATGTTTCATTATGGAACTTAAAGTTTTTATTGTTGACTCCCCGGTGGCTCTTGGTTCCCTCTCCACCTTAATCCCCTCCACTCCCCTGTCACTTCTCCACTTCCTCAATTCCTTCCCCCTCTTGTGGCCACTCACTATCCAGTCTCTCGCCCCTCCGCAGGACTTTTGATGCCGGAGAGCTGACTGAGTGACTATATGCCCATAGAGCTCTACCCTGTGATTCAGCATGGCCCCTTTGTCTTTCCACTCAGAAATCCTAGTCCCAAGTAATCTTCCCAGCTCAGATTTTTGGTTTGTTTTGTGTTTGTATTCTCCTCACAGAATAAAGGGGAGTGAGAAAGTAAAGCAGGAACAGCCCGGTCTTCCATTGGTTTGGCTGTTTTCCAGTGTTTCACCCTGGGCTCATCCCAACTTTATGTTAATAACGTTGGAGAAATTGGTTTCCTCGGGTAAGAAAACACTTAAACTTCAAAGTATTTCCCCTGTATTCAGACCCATGATTTTCATTTTTTGATCTTTACATCTGCTGTTGTATAGATTCAAACCCCCACCCCTCCACCCCCTGCCCAGACTCTACCTCCCTCCAACAATTCCAAACACATGTTTACGATTTAACACCCAGCACTCCGTCCTCGCTGCCTCATACTTACGATTTTGAGTGACTCGGTCACAAGAAATAAAATTAAAGATGAGATGATATCAAATACATCCTCAAGACTAAATTTATTCAGCGTTTTATAATTTAAATAAAAAATTTTAAATAAAAGGAAGGTTAAAATTCTGGGCTGTTGCCATAGTGAAAGTAATAGGAAAAGCTATAGGAGATGAGTGTAGGATGTCTGCTACAGCTGATTGCATTCTCACTGGGGAGACACAGTGGGATCGAGATATTATTACCTATACGAGTTTGTTCTTGGATACTAGCAGAAGCCTAGGAAATGAGTCTGAGGAGAAGGGATGAGATAAATATGGAAATCTTTGTTACAAAGATTCAAACTTCCTAGAATTATGGTTTGCTGTGAGTTAACACTTGGGTGCTTATCTCAACAACAGAAGAATTTAAGATTAACCATAGTAATCCGATAGCCTGAAGATCTGGTGGTTTCTGTTGCTTCGGGAGTGTAGAGGTGAAACAATTTCTTGTGGTTTATTGTAAATTTCATGGCCATTTGGTAAATAGCTGAGCTAGGTGGTCATTTGCAGAGTGGACATTTGTGTAGAGCACACTTTCAGATTTGATAGCTGGTCATTTGAAGAAAGTACACTGAGTCTAAACACTTTGGTCACCTGCCTAATGGCTGACACCTGAAATTTCATCATTAAAGGTTGATTTTTCCATTAGACCCTAGTAAAAATTGCTACTTAAAGGGGTGGGGGGAGGTAGATCAGGATATAATCGAATTCTACTCAGTAGTTTTCTTTTTATTTTGATTTATATGACTGTATAACTAAAGGTCAACTCTAGGTTTTAAATGTGTCCATCACCCCAGAAATCATGCACGGGGATATTACCTGCCAGTGCAGCTATGTGGGAAGACCATACAAACTAATGGAGGTTCATGGCTAATAAAGTCTTCCCTCTTACAAACAGACTAGTGTTGACTTAGGAAAGGACTGAGGCTATGACTTCAATCTCTTTTTGCATGGCTTTCTTACCCTTCTTCACAACATGGGATCATACAGCAAGGTACCTTTGGGCTTCCCAGTCTCTAGAACCACTGACTAAGTAACTCTTATTTTATTAATGACTCAACTTCAGGCATTCTGGCATTGCTACTTAAAAATTGAGCCAGGCATAATGGTGTCCAGGTATAACCCGGCCTTTAGGAATCTGAGCAAAGAGGCCAGCCTGGTCTTAAAAACTTGTGATTCTCTTTCCTCAAAACATTCTGAAGTGAATTAAAATACATCCTCTTGAAAAGTTTGATGCCCTACAGAAGTTTCAGTTGAAAAGTAGATGATACATAAGTACTTCTTTTTTTACGAAAGAGGATTCTATTTGCAAGGAGTAGCTTAGCTGATAGCCAGCTGTGAATGTGAGGTACCTTTGAGCCCAAATTATCTTTATTTATGAATCTCCTTCCAGAGCTTGCCTGTCCAACCTGATTCACATCATCTCTGGATATCCCTACAAGTTCAGAAAGATGACAAATATCATAAACAGCTCAAGTTTTAAGAGTAAACAATGAAAGATCAGTAATTAACAAGAAGGAAAAGAGAAAGAAGCTGCTTGATCTATGTAAGGCTGGCTCCTCCAGTGCCTGACTGATGGAAATAGATGGACACCCACACCCAACACACACATTCTCTCTCTCTCTCTCTCTCTCTCTCTCTCTCTCTCTCTCTCTCTCTCTCTCTCTCTCTCTCTCTCTCTCTCTCTCTCTCTCTCTCACACACACACACACACACACACACATGCGCGCGCACACACACACACACAGGTGGGTTTTGTAATACAGCAAAATCCAATTGAGAAGGACTCTCAGGGAGAAATATGTGGTCTATGAGTCTTCATGAGTTATATTAGCAGCTACCACAAAACAACCCCAAATCCCAATGGCTTAACAAAATAAAAGTCTATTTTTTGTTCATATCACAGTCCTAAAAGTTTCTAGGGCTTCTCTGAGTAGGTTTTCCTTCAAGTACCGTCTAGGGAATAAATGTTCCTTTCATCTTTGTCACAATGTCTTTCACGAAAGGCTTCCACCATCACCAAGGAAAAGGAAGACAAGGCAGAAATGGTTGGAGATGGCATTTATGTTCACATCTATGGCCCCTAAACAAATACAAGGAGTGTTACAAATATAGTTTTATTTCATACTCAGGAGAGGGAAACAAGATAAACGAACACATAATCAGTTTCCACAATCCCCCCTTTGGAAGTCCTGCTGTGGACTTTCTTGGTTACTGTATCAAATTCAAAGTCCTGTATCTATGAGCAAAATGCAGGCCTTTCCTCCAGGCTGGATATGCCTAATCCAGTTCTTCCTGTACACGAGCTGAATGTTGGGTACTCTGTGCCCCCCCACACACACACGCATTGCCTGCAATACTGTGGCATGAGAGTGTGGTGCCTGCAACAAATCTCCTATGTATGCAGAAGAATCTGAGCCACACAGTAGGCAATTGTCTTACTTAGACTTTCTGCTGCTGTGAAGAGACACCATGAGCACGGCAACTCTTGTAAAGAAAACATTTAGTTGGAGTGGCTCACTTATAGTTTCAGAGGTTCCATCCATTATCGTCATGGCAGGGACCATGGTGCCATGCAGGCAGACATGGTGGTGGAGGAGTAGCTGAGAGTCCTACATCTTACAGGCAACAGGAAGTCAACTGAGACACTGGGCAGAATCCTGAGCATAGAAAACCTCAAAGCCCAGCCCCACAATGACACCCATCCTCCAACAAGGCCATACCCACTCCAACAAAGCCACACCTCCTAATTGTGCCATTCCCTATGAGATTATGGGGGCCAATTGAATTCAAAATACCACAGCAATGGTCCATTGTAATTCTTCAGTTTCATAAGACAGATGGAGGTAGTTCCCTAAGTTGGGCAAATCTTGTTGGGCTTTATTCTTCTCCTTGGAAGATTATGCCTGTCAACTTCTCTTTATGGTATCAGACTCCACCTCCTGAATGACCTTGTTACATATCACCATCCTAAGTCCTGTCTTATGGACATGTTTCAGAGCTTGGAGACTTTAAAACATGCCAACACACGTCTTACTATGTGTTCCCTTAAATCAAGTGGTTGGACCATGATTCAAATGAACTAGGCCTGGGGACAGATGACATCAAGAAATAACTCAAAGACACCACCTGCTATAAGACTCAAAGGTTACTGGAACTTCAATAGTGAAAAAAAAAAATCTCTGCTGCTTTGAAAGAGAATGACACCATAGGCTCCTGTATTTGAATACTTGGTTCCCAGGTGATAGGAGAGTTTGGGAAGAATTAGGAGGTTTTACCTTGAAGGAGGTGTGCGATTGGAGATAGCCTTTGAGGATTCAAAAGCCCATACCATACCCAGCTAGCTCTGCCTCCTGATTTAACCTCCAGATATGAGCTATCAGCTACAGTTCCAGTGCCATTCTATCCGTCTGTAACCATACCCCCACCATGATGGTTATGGACTCATCCGTCCTCTGAAAGTCCCAAATAAACTGTTTCTCGTATAAGCTGTCTTACTCCTAGTGCCTTATCAAAGCAATAGAAAAGTAACTAAGACAGTATCTTTAGTCTGGACTCACCAGTTCTTGGGTAATACAATTCCCTCGGCAACTTGATAGGCTTCCGATGCATTTGCCATGAGTCAGAAGCACTTCAATTTTACATTTTAGACAGAATTCCTAAGTCAACACTGCCTTTTTTTATACTCATGTCTCTCTTGACAATTTGCCTTAGAGGATGAGGCAATCTTCCTTATCAGTAAATAGCCAGCAAGAATTAGTTGATAATCATCTAAGTGAATGATATACCTTTAATCTGATCTCCCCTGGTTATTTGATTCTACCAACACTTTAAAAAAAAAAAAAACTCAGCTTTTCTTGTTTCAGATTTCAAGACATCTTTCCAAACAAACATCCCTAGACTCCCTATCTTCCCTTTAATATTTGCTTGTGAATCAGCTAGTTTATCCCTGAGTCTGTTGCTTTTTTAAATGCCCAGAAAAATATAGCAGGTAATAGAAAGCCTACAGTTACATTCTGCTTCATTTCAACTGTTCTCCCATAGTTGCAGGCTAAGTAGGGACTTGTCCTTGCCTCTAACATGACAAGAAAGCCTCACACAATTTAGATCCTAAATGGCTATACTTTGTTCCTAGTATAAATTTCTCTGTAGATGTTATAGCAAACATCTACAAAATTCCAAATGCTCAACACCAAACCCATGCTTTTGTTTAGACCCATTCTGACACAAGTTGGCAGCTCTCCTAGGAAACCATACTCACAGTGCAGACTTAAAGATTTTGCATTGCTGTCATCTCAAAGATAGCTTTCCTGGTCATTGCTAGCCCACTCTCAGCTGCTGTCACAAAATACCCAAGAAAAGTATCTAAGGAGGCAGGGTTTTCTTGCCTAGGACTTTAAGGGGTTTCATTGATAGTCAGTTTGTCCCATTGCTTTTAGGCTGGTATCAGTGCAGGAACATCATGGTGGAAGGTACTTGGAAGAAAGCTGCCCTCCTCTTTAAGATCAGGAAGCAGTCAGAGAAAGACAAAGACAGAAGAGGACAAGACATTGTCTTTAAAATAGTGCCCTCAACTTCCTACTTCCCCCTTTCTGGGCCCCCACTCCTGATAATCCATTCAGCTCTGAATCTGCCGATGAACTTTTTCTCATTGATGGGGACACTTTATGATCAAATGGTCTCTGAACACCGCTGCAAAACCAAGCCTCAACATGATTCACTGGGGACATTTCATGTATAAACTGTGACACTCACCAAGGCAGGAAAACAGAAGGTGAGCCATTTTGAAGTTCATCCTGTAAGCTGTAGGTGTCCTCTTCACTAATACTGCTTTAATCTCACCTTAACTGCAAGGGTCTTGAAAATGTCACTTTGTGCATCCACAGGAAGAAGAAATGGATTTACCTAACTTTACCACTGACAGCTAGACTCCTACTGGTAGTGCGTGGAGCTACTTCTTGTAACTCCAATGGAGGGCTTACCTTGAAACAAATTAATCTACTGCAACAAATTTCCATAATCATTACGGCACATAGATAGAGAAGGCCAGGTGTTCCCTATTATCCTGTAAATGACACTACAGCCACTTGCCTGCCCATTCAGTGAGTGGGGGCTGTCCCTACATTAACAATTCTCATGACCATTAGAAAGCAAGCAACCAAAAAGTTAACTCCCTTTACTGATGGCATATGTGGCCATTTTCTCCACAAGTTTTCTAAGAAGAAAACACAGCCAGTTGCCTTAGACACAGACACAAATATAAGGAAGTCTGCTTTTACGCTGCTAGAAGATCCTTGTCAAAAACTATTGAGAGAGAACCTTGTAGAAATCAAGGCATGCACAAGTCACATCACCATCTAAAAACAAAGAGAGCTTTCTTAGTCTATGGACACGCTCAGTGTTGAAAGTTAGCATGCGTGAGTCCTTAAGTTCAATCCTCAACACTAAAGAAAAAGGGTACCTTTCAGGCGTCAGCATTCGGGACAATGTACAGAAACTAAGAAATAAAAAAGAGCTGAGACGTTCACCCTAAGAGAATAAGAGGCCAGGATTCAAGCAGGGTTTTAAGAATCTCAAAAAAAGATACATTTAACTTAAGAGGAATCAGCTAGTCACATCCAAGATTAAGTTTCAAATGCTACAAAATGAGGAAAAAACACATTTTTATGCATGTACTATTTTCTACTTTCCCTTGCTTTTTCCTGAAAAACCAAGTACTGATATTTTTATTCTAATTCACTCATAAGAGGTAATTGGATCCCTCAGTCATCTCATTTCTGTACGTGGCCCACCCCTGGACTCACCCTCCCTGAACTAACCTCATCTTTCTTCTCCAGTGCATCCTCTGCCTTGGCCTTTGTGTACAAACTTGAAGTTGGTGACAACCATCCTTTTGGATTACTCCTTTCTTTTGGTTGCCTGAGTCTGACTTTCTTTTTTCTAACTTTCTTTTTATTTATTCTTTGTGTTTCTCACATCATGCATCTCCATCTGAAGCACTTCCTGTCCTGTGTATCCACCCTCTGCGTTTGCAACTTCCCCCCACCCAATAAAATAAAATTTAAGAGAAAATAAAAAGGGGAAAAAAAATCTCATCATGGAAGCTGTAGTGCGACGCAGTGAGTCAGGCGGCAAATCCTTTGATCCATAAATCTTTATTGCAGTGTTCATTGCAAAGAGTCTCTGGTCTGGTTTGAGGCCTCTCGTTTCTGCTACACTATGCATGCCCGGCTCACACAGGGACTCCTCTCAGATATCCTGCTGTTGCCCTGTTATGTGGAGATCCTGCAGCTCTGGGTCTGAAGATCAGGCCACTCCACGTGCTCCAGCAGATCACAGATGGGTTGGATGCTGGCATGGGCCAACATAACCCTGGTTCTAGGCCTAAGCAGTTGCAGGGTTGGTCAGCGGCCCGCTCTCCCTTGTCCTCACTACCAGGGTGAACTCTCCTGCATTGCCCTAGGGAGTTCACCTCTTGCAATAATGGTGAGGGGTGGGAGGGGACATCTCTCCCCCACGACATGGCAGATGAGGGGCAGGGCAGATCTCCCATGCTCGCATTCTCCTTTACATGCACTCCTGTCAACAGGAGTCAGCCCTACGGTGCTGCCTAAACAAGGTACAGGGTCCACTCTCCCAAGTGCTGCAGCTGGTAAGGGGGAGGGCCTGCTCTCTCACCTACCACAGGCAGCAGTGGCAAGGGAAGGGGTGATTTTCTATAAATACATACAGTAACAAAGATTTGAATGTGGTCAAATGTTTTCTAAAACAGTTACTTCTTATGTAATCGTTAAGATCTCTCTAGAAGCAGACATCCTGATGGGACATAAACTCAAATCTTAGGAATCAGCTCTGGGCATGACTGAAGGAAGAGAAGCCAATCCTTTGTTTCTTAGTTGTCTCCAGCAGTCACTTAGCTCCACACATCTTGGCTCTCTGCCATACGTGTCTGCATTCACAAGCCTTCCTTTTCATCAAGCATGCCCTTGACCAGAGAGTTTCAACTCCAGCACCACCTCACCTAAATTCCAAGAAGCTGTTGCTTTTCCCCCCAGGAAATGCAATACTGCTCACGATAACTCTATTTTTTTTCTTACATTGCTATCTTACGCACTTTTATTTATTATTATTTTATTTATTTAACTATTCATATATTTTGGGGAGATATACACATGCGGAGGCCAGAGGATAACTTGAAGCTCATTCATTTTCTCCTCCCACCATGAAAGCATCAGGGAACGTATGTAAGTTGTCAAGATTAGCAACAGACACTTCCACCTGTTTTCCTGATGAGCCCTCTTGGTGGCCCAATCCATACCAGTTTTTGAGTTTTTACTATCTGGCAGTCACTAGGCTGAACATCATGAATACTGACTCATATAGGTGCCATAGCAACCATGTATATTTTTATGTTCTTCATTTTGTGAATGAAGACAGGAAAGAAAGTTAGTATTTTCCTGAAGGGCACTCTACCTGCACTGATGGAAATATGATTGTACCCATGTATTCTGTCTCCAGAGCCTGGGTCTGACACACTTCTGCCCTTAGAAAATTCTAGCTTTATCTGTCTGGAGACTATGGCTAACTCAAATGAAAGACAAACCTTCCTTTCGAGGTTGAGACTGTTAGGATTTTGTGACCTACTTCCTAGGATGTCTTCACATTGATTAACTAAGGATGATCACTTAGTCCAGCATTATTATATCAAAACTTACTTACAGCTCTTTACGGTGGCAGGAAATCAGTAAAGCGTCGTCATTGTTTACGTCCTGCTGCTAGAGCACTACACACAGGAGTTATTTCCTGAGCGGGTACTCAAGGAGAAAAGACAGGTATTCAATCACCCAGAGCCCAGAAAATGTAACTGAAAAAATGCAAAGTTGCATAAGAGGGAGTCATAATGGATACCCAATTAGTATTGAGCATCTCCCCCTTGGATTGAGTTCTGTCTGTTCAATGCCAGAAAGAGTCCATCAATTTGTTTATTCAAATAAGCCAACAATTCCCTCAAAGTATAAAATAATTATAAGCAAGCAATGTACTTAGGAACGTGCAAGTATAATCTATACATATAGATGCTCCTGAAATATGATGGGGTTATTTCCCAAGAAACACACACTAAGTTAAAAATATCATCAATTTTAAAAAAAAGCCAACTAATGTCTCCCATTTATCAAACATGGTTTCTTGGCAACAAGGTTAATCTGTAGAGTAACAGTTGTTTGCCCTGAGGATCATGTGATCAAGTGTGAGCAACGACTGGCTGCCACCTTCCGGTATCAGAAGAGCATACCTAAATGTTTCTAAGTTGAGGAGAGATCAAAATTCACAATTCAGGGTGTGATCCCTACCGAATATCCATTGCTTTTGTGTGATCCTACAACTTAAAAATGAAGTCAAACCACTCATGTCAGGGACTGCCTATATTTAGTGTACATAGCCATGCTCAACAAAAATGTTTCCTAACTGTCTGCTTGAGAGTTTGATAAATTAGAGAAATCTAGACTGTGATGGCAACAGGGAGCCTCGTGTGTCTTGTTACATGCTTGAGTTCTTTCATTCACGTCATTGGATGACAGAGGGAATGGCCTTTGTTGGGGAGGCCATTGTATTAAAGTGGCCAATTACACAGAGAAAGTAAAATCAAAACATGCTCAGACTGTGATCTGGACTTAAGCTCTTACTTAAATTGCTTATTACTCTCTTTGGGAGGTAATTATGAGGTACCCTGTAGTTAGGCTTCTGGGTGTTTCTTCCTGGAGCTTGCCCTTGGGACGGTGCTTGACCTCCTCCTAGTAGGATTCAGAAACAGGAGACAGTGGGCAGCTGGCTATGTGATAATACCAAAGGCTATGACAGGTGCATTTGCCTAAATTATCTGTCCTTTCCACCATCAAATCTTGACTTCATGTTTTTTACTATTGTTCTAAAGTCCTGCCTGGTGATAAGACACCTCAAAATAGATGTGCTGCTTACATGACTATATATCTTAATTCAGTGATGGTCATTTACACAGTGATCAAATGTTGACTGGCAGATATCAAGAATCTAGAGAACGTAGCAAATAGAGACACTGGGGAGAAGAGAGAGAAAGTGATGGCACCATTTGAAGATACAGGGCTGAGGGTGAACACTTCTGAGGAGAGAGACATTTATGCATTCAGAAAACAGTATCAGAAAAAGTCAGTGGAAAGGTACCAGGTAACTCATCTAGCCTAAGGCATGAGAGGATCCATAGTATTCCTGTCAGCCAGATAATAAAGGGAAAAAGGAGAAAACATGAAGAGGAATCCTATTTGCAAAATTCAACAGCCTCTGGGTGGTTGAGGGTGTTCTCAGTATAATGGCTAAGGTCAAATTCCTTATGATCAAATCATCCTCCATTTTCCTCAGCACATATTCATCTTGGGGCTATAATAACTAATTAACATGAAGTTGGTAGGTAAGACAACAGAAATGGTTTTTTCTACCAGTCTCTGGTGGCTGAAAGCCCCAAGTTGAGAAGCCAGTGGGTGGATGACATCTCAGGAGCACCAGGGAGAACTGCTCTTCCATGTCAGCGATACCAGTGACCCTAGGCTCTTCTTAGCTTTCAGACAATCAAGGCCAGTGTTTCCTCCATTGTGGGTCTGTCTCTATGTCTGTCTTTGTATCAGTCCTTGGATTAGGGACCATGGCAATCAAGTCTGGAATCATCTCAACTTTTGAAGCCATATATTTGTAATTAAAATATAATGACAGCACTCGGCCTCCTTCTCCCTCCAACTTCTCCCATGTCTCCCCAGCCTCTCTCTCAAATTGCTGGCCCCCTTTTCTTTAACTATTATTGTGACATATATACCTATGAGATACAAATGCATAAATTCAGCCTGCTTAGTCTGTTTTTTCTGTATATATGATTGCAGAGCTGACAACTTTGTGTTGGATAATCAGCTGGAGGCATCACCTTACTTCCCCGTCTTCACACATCCTGTTGACACATAAGGTCCCATCCCCAGGTACTCGGCATCAGGATACCAACAAAACATGTGCAAGCAGAAAACTCACCATAGGTCTTTATCTGACTGGCCAGGAACTTAATTTAGTCTTAGGGATCACTATTCCCAGGGCCTTTCCTCAATTCAGACAGGATCACTCACCAGAGTAGCCATTCAGCTGGAGCAGGTAATTAAGGAAAACATGACAGCTGTGATTATGAAGCCAAATAGCTCCTTGATATTTAAGACTGTATTCTTATTATGCTCAGACCATATTCCGATTTCATTCTTCCATTTGGAGCTTTTCCAGCATCGGCATTTCCATAAAGTTTTCAGAGTTTCGCCCTTGGTGATGATCCAGCACTTGAGAACAGCAGTTAAGACTGTAGCCGAGAGACACAAAGGATCACTGTTAGCGTTGGGAGTGGCACCTCGGGAGCACAGAAGGAAGAGATGAGCTAATCGTGGGGACAAAGGACGCTGCCCATACAATCAAACAGAGTCTTAGAAAGACAGGCTAATGGAGTCTCTGTGTAGTTAGTTTTAGAGAGGTTCCAAACAGAATTGCAGCTGGGATAGTAACCAGATGAGTTTAACTTGTAAATGTAGTTTTCATTCCACTCTTTCTCCATCTTGAGTTGTTTTTTGTTTTTTGTTTTTTTAACTACATCCACACCCAAATTCCAAGTAGTGCAAAGAAACTAATTAACAGATCAGTCATTGAATAAATGAAACTCAAGTTATCCGTGGCATCCCCTGAAAATGGGCCAACGTTCAGAAGCCTCCACACCCATGCAAATCATAGTGGACTTGTCCACTGCCGTCAGCACTTAAGATGTCAGCTCCTGAGAGGGGAAGCTTCAGAACCTGAACGAACAAAATGGAGATGCAATTGACATCAGAATTGGCCATTGGCAGTGCAATTCCATTACACAAATTAGAAGACCTGAAAAGTTTTAGAGGTCTTAGGGGAGAATGTAATCTCACAACTCTTGAAAATCAGATTAAAAAGAAAATCTGAAACCACGTACTGAATAATAACGCTACAGGAACACAGGCTAACCATCAGTGTCCACATTCAGCAAGGCTGACCTAGATTACTTTTAACCTACAGACTCATCTAGCTAAGGCCATTGAGAACTAAGTTTCATGCTGCTTGCTCTGCCTGCATTGACAAAAAGAAATCAGAAACTCTGAGTACCAGCTACTTGCTGTATAGTGCTTTAAAATCTGGTGTTTGTAAGTAAGGAGGCAAAAATCCTTACCCTATTCAAACACCATGTTAGCAGAAAAAGACAGAGTCAGTCAGGGTGATGCTTAGAATCGGGTTATAAGACAATCTGGGAGGAAGTTGGCTTTTCCCCCTACTATATAAGTATCTTAAAAGGAGAACGTCCTTTCTCAGATAGGGTTCAGATAACCCAGGCTGGCCTCCAACTAACTACATAGCAGTGGGTAGCCTTGAACTTCTGATGCTTCTGCTTACATCTTCCAGGTGCTGGGATTGCAAGTATGCAAGTGTGCACTACCACTCCAGGTTTATGTCATCAAACCCAGAGCTTAGCACATGCTGGCAAGCACTTTTCCAACCAAGCTACATCTCCAGCCCCACAAACTACCTGAGGGAGTAGAAGTTTCTTTTCAATCTTAATGGCTTTTTTAGACACTAAAGAAATAAATACAGAAATATGATAATGTGCTTGGTAAATTATATGAGAAGACAAAAAAGGTTGATTAATAAAGGTCAAAATTTTCAAAACATATTTTTACTATTTGGCACTAACAGAAACAAATGCAGAAAGTTGAAAACAAAAAGTCATACAACCATGGAGAGAAAAAGGGAAAACAAGACACACAACAAACCATAATCAAACTTAAGCGGGTGGAGAGATTGCTCAGTGGTTAAGAGCACTGGCTGCTCTTGCAGAGGGCCTATGCTCATTTCCCAGGTGCTGTCATGGTCTCAGAGAACCATTGGCTCTTACAAGTGTTTAAGTTAGAACCTGATTTTTCAGAACTGGAAATGGGGGCTCAGTTGATACAGTACTTGCCTAGAGAGAATGAAATGCTAGGTTTAATTCCCAGGGCCACATAAACCAGATAGTGTGATGGATATCTATAATACTAGCACTCGGCAGGCGAAGGCAGTATGAGAAGTTCAAGGTCATCCTCACCTACTAAGAAAACTAGGCTAGGCTACATGAGATCCTGTATTCCCCACCCGCACCGAAAGAACAAAAAACCAACTTTCAAATAATCTTAAAATAGTTTTTAAATACAAAGCAAATGTATAACCAAATAATGCTTTATGTAAAAGTTGGCCCACGGGAAACAATCAGCATAAAGTTTCTGTGCTCCAAGCACATATTTGATGTTCTTGAAACTGGATTATCACAGTGAGAGAAGGCTGTATCTGTGACCTGGTAATGCTGCTCTCAAGAAGGCTGTTCCTGGCAGGGCATGATTATGAACTTAAACCCCAGCACTCAGAAAGGAAGAGAGGCAGCTTCCTAAAAGTTCAAAGCCATCCTGGTCTGCATGACAAGTTTCAGGGAATCAGAGGCCACATAGCAAGACCCTGACTTGCAAACAAAGCAAAGTAACAAAATGAGCTAGTCCCCAAATCACGTGCAGAATGACATGTGGCTGCCAGGGCTTCAGCCCAAGCATGCTCTGCTCTGCTTGTTCACAGCAGCTGCAAGTCAGCAGAGGTGTCTGGCGCTGAGTCCAGTCCATGAACATTCAATGAACTCTGCACACTAGCAGAGAGCCTAACACATAACTTCTGATACTGTTTCTAATAACTAGTTTTGATACATGCCAAGTTTTGTGAATTTATTTATTTTAAATTTGTGATGCAGAATATAGGTGTATTAGCTCTTGGTAACAACCAAACACTTTAAAGGAAAATAATTATTGCTTGGCTTTCAAGTTCCTAGGTCAATTTAATTGGAGAAAATCCTGAGGTTCCAAGATGAGTTGCTAAAATTGTGAACCATTTGCACCTACTTATTGGTGTGAATTGGGATTGTTTTCAGTATCATATAAGTGATGCCAAATGCAAAAACAAAACTGAACTGTAATCTTTATCGCACAGAGTACACCTGAGTTCATTAATAGTGTGTGTGTGTCATTAATTTGTCTTCATAGTAAGTAAATACCACAAATATAGATTTTTAAAATAGTGTTTCAAAGTAGCACTGCTCTTATCTCTTTTCTACATGAACAATTTTACATGATATTGACTTAGAAAAGGCTTTTTTAAGAAAGCTACTTTGCAATCCCAGGGAAGGCCTATTTTCAAGAAGCAGAACATTACTGTAAATATTCACGAGTTTAGGCTGTCATCACTGGATATAAGCGATTCTAAAATGTCTGCTCAAACTGCCCTTAGCGTGGCTTTTACAGCCTGACATCACTTCCATCCTGCGTACATCCCTGATCTCAAATCCTATCTCATTCTTCCAGGCTCACAGTGCGCTAGCCACACTGAACACCTGACTCTTGCCTACCTTGTTACTGCCTGACATTTTTCTGATATTTCTACTTGAAACTATTTCTCCAACTGTGCCAGTAGACATCTTCCTATGTTCAGTGCCTCCTTAGAGATAGAAACTAAGGGAAAAAATTTTAAAAATCACCTTGAATCTGTTCTCCTCATCTCTCTCTCTCCCTCCCCCCCCATGTGTATTTCTTCCTCCCTCTTCTCCTTCCTTCTTCTTATTGTTTTGTTTTGTTTTTGAGCTGTGGTCTTATTATGTAATCCAAGCTCCAGAATCTTCTACCTTCCAAATAATGATTGCATGGTGGGGAATGTACTGTGTATGTTTATCTTATTGATTGTTAAATAAAATACTGTTTGGCCAATGGCAGAAGTTAGGCAGGACTAGGAGTCAAAGAGGATTCTGGGAAATGTAGTAGAGAAGTGATGATCCAGGCCGGAAGTGACATAGCAAGGAGACTCATATTTAAAGAAGGAAAAACAGGAAGTGTCCCTTTTTTCCTCTTCCTTCTCCAGCAGCACAATGTGATCCACTGGCAAGGAGGGACGCCAATAAGGTGTCCGATAAGATAAGTCTTATAAAATATATAGAAGTATGATAATTAAGACTGAGCTAACGGATGAGAATCCTAGTCATTGGCCAAGCAGCATTATACCTAATATGTCTCTGTATTATTTTGTCCATCCACGTGGAGGGCAGAACTCGGGCGGCTGGCGGAGACCGCCCACGTGTTGGTAGGGCTCGGGCGGCTTTTAGCAGAAAGATTTATCGTAACAATTGCAGATGTGCACCACCATGCCTGTCTCTTGTTTTTCTTTTAGCCATTTTTCTCTTCCAAATGATAATGGCAGCTCCTAGTACCGACACAGAATCCTTGTAGGATTGATTCTGAATGAATAAAGAAGCAGGAGACTGAGGGAGTGCGTGAATGAAGGATGCTCAGCCCAGGGTGGGGGAAGTGGGAACTTGGGAACCCTCAGTGGCTTTGATGGACTATTGTTCTCGCCTCCCCACCTCTTTTGTCTCCTCAATTTACACCTCCTGTTCCTTTCTCCCGATGTGTCTTGTATTTGCTGGCCAATGACCACAACCGCTGAAAACTCCTAGCGGGCTCAGCATGGCCCACTTGTTCATGAGTCTTCATCTGTCCTCTGCCTTTAGGTTCAAATTCTCAAGTGAGATGAAGAAAGGTTCAGCTCAGCCTCTAGGCTGACTCGACCTTTGTCACAGCATCAAAAGAAGTGACCTGGGATTGACATCCCAGGGACTCAGCTGCCTTTGTAGGACCACCACTTCCACAGGCATAGCTTGAGATACTGATGGCAACTTAGCGGGACTTCAGCTAGCCATCAACAGTGTGGAGCAAAAATAAAAATGCTAAGTGAGGCCATTTCAGACAGTCCCATTGTAACATTCACACTTCTATGGCATGAAGTTGAATATATTTTATTTCTTTTTCCACCTCTTGTTACATTTTGTAATCAGGATTCATTCCCTTGTAATTTATCAAATTTGCAAAAAAAAAAAAAAAAAAAAAAAAAAAACAAACTTGAATATACCAGCTCAGAGGACTGAATAGGACAGATGTGTTCTGGTTCCAAACAAGGATTGATCCTGAGCTTGGAATTTTTTCCATTGTCTTTGCTTTGTCTTTATCATTCTCAACTTGATACCCTCAGTGTTCTCACCATTGCAAATAGCTGCCAGAAGCTCTGGTTTCTATGTTCCTATGTGTTCAAGCCATCCTACAAAAGTGCCGATGGATGAACTCAGCTAATATTAGTTAGCTGATAAGGAAATGTGGTGTGATGGTTGGCTTAAGCTTCAGCCAGAAGGTCTGCCCCTAGAACTATCCCAGGTTCCTATTGAAAGACCCCTGTCCCTTAGCCCTTTCTTTCTCAAGTTTGTCTCCTCTTCCTCCTGTCGGCGGCTTCCCCGATCCCCACCCCTGGTGGCCTTTCCCCGCCCGGCCCGAGAACAAGCACCGGGTGGGGCCGGCCCGAGAACAAGCACCGGGTGGGGCCGGCCCGAGAATGAGCACCAGGTGGGCCAGCCCGAGAACGAGCACCGGGTGGGCTGGCACGAGGGCGAGCACCAGGTGGGGCAGCACGAGAATGAGCACCAGGTGGGCCAGCCCGAGAACAAGCACCGGGTGGGGCCGGCCCGAGAACAAGCACCAGGTGGGGCCGGCCCGAGAATGAGCACCAGGTGGGCCAGCCCGAGAACGAGCACCGGGTGGGCTGGCACGAGGGCGAGCACCAGGTGGGTCAGCACGAGAACAAACACCGAGTGAGCCGGCCTGGAGCTCTGCCCCTGAGCCCCCGCCCCGCCCGAAGAGAAACACTCCGTCCCAAGGTCTCCGCCCCCAAGGTCAGCCATCAGGAAAGGGGGGGAATTGAGTCTGCTGTACCAGACACCAGACCTTGAGAATATGCTGATCTGGAATGGCTCTGTGTCTCATTTGAACCATCCAATGGAAATGATTCTGTATTTCGCCTCATTTGAAAGACTCTGTGTTTCACCTCATTTGAATAACTCTGTACTTTGCCTCATTTGAATAACCCTGTATAGCGCCTCATATACATTGACCAATGGGAATAGCTCTGTATAATGCCTCATTAGAATTATCCAATAGAATCCTTGCTCCTAGCTTGCGCCTTTTTCCCTATATAAGGACGCCTTTCCCTTGGGGCGGGCGCGCTTAGCCACACAGAAGCTAAGTCGCCCCAGGTACCTGCGTCTCCAATAAAGCCTCTTGTTTTTTACATCCAGTTCGTGGCCTCGCTGATTCCTGGGTGTGTGGGTCTCCCTCTACGAAAGTGCCTCTTCGGGGTCTTTCATTTGGGGGCTCGTCCGGGATCGAGACCCGCCCAGGGACCACCGACCCACGTCTGGGAGGTAAGTGTTGTGCGGATCCGCTGTTTTGTCTTGTCTGGTCTGAGTCTGTCTTGTGAATTGCGCTTGCGTTTGTAGTATACAGCTGTGTACATTTGTAGGCGGATCCGAGGAGGGACTGACGGGTCCGAACTCCCGACCGCGGCTCCAGGAGACGTCCTGGTAGCGTTTGAAGCCCTCTGTATGAGGAATTTGTATTTTGAACTTGGGAAGCCCTCAATGTGAGGGATTTGTACTTTGAAAACTGCGCTGCGAAAACCTGTTCTGTGTTCTGTGTTGTTTGGCCTTTGTTTTGTAATTGATGTGCATAAACGCAAATGAATTACTCTTTGTTCCTCAGCTCGAGCGTATAAACTTATCTGGCCTGATCCGGACATCTAAACGGCCTTAAAGTTATTAAGAACTGTAAAAAGGACCTTTGATAAAATTTTGATGTTAACTGAAAAAAAAAAATATAGGAGACATAAATAATAAAAAGGAAAAAAAAAAAGAGAAAACTTGTCTAAAAATGTCTAAGAGAGTCAGAGAAATAAACTAAAAGGTTATAGAAAATTAAAGCAAGCAAGTCATAGCAGAAAAGATTGTTATAAAAGGTTATAGAGGGTTAAAGCAAGTTGTTGAAGGTCACAGAAAGTTACAGAGGGTTAAAGCAAGTTGCAAAAGGTCAGAGGAAAGTTGTTAAAAGTCAGAAAAAAGGTTATTATAAGTCAGAGAAAAATGTAAACTGTGCTATGGTTTCTCATGTCTAAAATTTTAACCATATTAAGCTAATTCTGTTTTATATATACTTGTTTTAAAATGTTCATATGACTTGACTGGTCGCCATTTTGCTAAAATTAAAAAAAGAATACTTAAACCGCCATCTTGACTAAAGATGACCGCATGGAAATTAGAGGTACCATCTTAGAAACAAGTTTTTCAATTGAGATTTACAATGTTAATGCTTCTATATATTACAGAAAGACCTTAAGGGAATTTAAATTTCTTTTTAAAACCAGTTTTTTTTATGTTTGTTTTTATTAATGTTTGTACTTAAAGAGCTTCAATTTAAAATTATTTTTGAGCAAAGCCTGACAATGTAAAGTTTTTGTTTTATGAAAGATGCTGATCTATTATAAGGTATTACAGTTTATATTTTAGAAATAAATTTAGGATGTTGATAACACACACCTTTAAGCTCAGGATGTTGGTAGCACACGCCTTAAGTTTAGAACATTGGGGATACATGCCTTTAATCCCACCACTCGGGAGTAAGAGGCAGATGGATCTTTATGAGTTCAAGGCCTGTCTGGTCCGGCAGATCGAATTCCAGGACAGGCTCCAAAGTCACAGAAAAACCCTGCCTAAGAAAGAAGTTAAGCTACTGTTTAAGGAATATAAGGTAGCTCTATGCAGTTTTAAGTTCAGCTGTGCTGTTTCAAACATCTTACTAAGTTAAAACCAGTTACAGTCAGACTAAAAATTATTTACAGAAATAAGACCTTACCTAGCCACCTGTATACTTAATGTGTGCTTAAGGCAAGTAATTAAAACAGACAAACAGACCTCTAATGCTTCAGAGATCTTCAGAATATGGCATTTAAATTGTTATCTTTAAAGTTTATAATGTCAGACAGACTGCCAGATCCTGACAATGACCCGAAGATTACAGGCACCTCAGTTCCTGCACCTGGACCAATGAGCAGATGCTCAGATATGAAACCTGCCGCCTGCCAGAACCTGGCCGAGACTGTGGACAAAGCTGCTGGACGCTGGAAAATTGATTGTACCCCTTTGCCTAGACAAAACAAGGTCAGTCTTTTCCATGTCCCTCTTCCACAGAGAGAAAATAAAACCTCTCACAGATAGGCCTGGCGAAGATTGTTGTTCTTTGAGACAGCTGCCTCCAACGGTAATGGAGAAACTTGGGTTTGGCTAACTGTATATGGACTTGCTTCTGACTGGCTTCTGTCCTTTTTAGTAGATTCGGATAAAATATACCCTTCTCAGATCTCTGAAATATTACTGGTTGTCAGCTTGACAGCATCAGACAGTTAGATCCACTATAGACTAGTCAGTATGTTAGCTGATAAAATAATGACTATCTACTGTTCAGGCACAAGCTCAAGGTTTTTAAGTTTATTTTGGTTGTCATCTAAGTACAAACTTAAAGGGCTTTTCATCAGGCCAAAGGCACCCCTGTCCAATCCATACCTAGCTCTCTGGACAGAAGAAAAATGTACATGCTTATAGCCCAAATCTGTAGTTTTTGCTAGGACTCAAAGTTATAAATGTGTTCTTGCTGTTTGAACAGATATCCAGATATCTGCTTTTTCTGCACTGTGGGCTTCTATAAATAAGTTTTAACCTCTGTTCCTAGTTTAAATATGTCTTAAACAGGTTTCTGCTTCTGACAGACATCTGAGTACCAGTTGCTGACTTCAGACTGTTCTAAGTAGACTGCGAACCCTAGACTTGCTATGGATGTGAACTAGTCTGCTGATATGGACACCCCCTATCTCTGCAACAGTGTCTGCTAACCAGAAGCCCCTGATGGATTCCCCGTTGCCTAAATTCCTTTTTGCTTTTGACTAGCATTTCAACCTTCTGGGGTCCCTAACTTCGTCCCAAAGTCAGCAGGAAGCAGTTTGGAAAAGAATTTCGCCGTCCATTCTCCCTGGTTGAAATGCTAAGTCAAAGGGAACTTCCTTGCGAGGGGATGCCAGTACCTATCACTCCCTGATGGGGACACTAGAGACTGGGTCCTCCTACTCCCCCTAGCATACCCCTAGGCCATATGGGCTCACACCTTTTAAAAAAAAAAAACTTATAAAGACCAGAGGGACCATCCTACCATTCCCCATTCCTACCAGATCGGGGACACTGTCTGGGTCCGGCGTCACCAGACCTCAGCGCTTACCAGTTGTGAAACTGCCATGCAGCACAAGCTCACATTGTCTGAGGTCTCAGGAAAGGGGCTATGCATAGGCAGTACTGGTTTGACCCCCTGCGTCTCTGCTACCGTTCTCAATGCCACTATTGACTTTTATATATTGACAGAACTTTGGCCCAGAGTCACGTATCACCAACCTGAATGTGTTTATAGGGTACTAGAGAAGTCAACCCGACATCAGAGGGAGCCAATGTCCTTAACCGTGGCCCTATTATTAGGAGGAATAACAATGGGGGGCATAGCAGCCGGCATAGGGACCGGAACCGTTGCCCTACAGGGAATTAATCATTTTAAGCTTCTACAACAAGCCATGCACACGGATATCCAGGTCCTAGAAGAGTCAGTCAGTGCACTCGAGAAATCCTTAACATCACTCTCTGAGGTGGTCCTGCAAAACAGACGGGGATTAGATTTATTATTTTTACAGGAAGGGGGGCTATGTGCTGCCCTCAAGGAAGAATGCTGCTTTTATGCAGATCATACAGGAATAGTTAGGGATAGCATGGCCAAACTTAGGGAGAGGCTAAAACAGAGGCAACAGCTATTTGAGTCTCAACAAGGATGGTTCGAGGGATGGTTCGCTAAATCCCCCTGGTTGACTACCCTTATATCCACGCTCATGGGACCTCTGGTTATTCTATTTTTGATCCTCATATTTGGTCCCTGCATTCTGAACAAACTGACTCAATTCATCAGAGAACGACTATCTGTTGTACAGGCCTTAGTCTTAACTCAACAATATCATCAGCTAAAGCAAATAGATCCAGAGTATCTAGAGACCTCTGAATGAAAGATTCCATTCAGTTACAAGAGAAATGGGGGAATGAAAGACCCCTGTCCCTTAGCCCTTTCTTTCTCAAGTTTGTCTCCTCTTCCTCCTGTCGGCGGCTTCCCCGATCCCCACCCCCGGTGGCCTTTCCCCGCCCGGCCCGAGAACAAGCACCGGGTGGGGCCGGCCCGAGAATGAGCACCAGGTGGGCCAGCCCGAGAACGAGCACCGGGTGGGCTGGCACGAGGGCGAGCACCAGGTGGGTCAGCACGAGAACAAACACCGAGTGAGCCGGCCTGGAGCTCTGCCCCTGAGCCCCCGCCCCGCCCGAAGAGAAACACTCCGTCCCAAGGTCTCCGCCCCCAAGGTCAGCCATCAGGAAAGGGGGGGAATTGAGTCTGCTGTACCAGACACCAGACCTTGAGAATATGCTGATCTGGAATGGCTCTGTGTCTCATTTGAACCATCCAATGGAAATGATTCTGTATTTCGCCTCATTTGAAAGACTCTGTGTTTCACCTCATTTGAATAACTCTGTACTTTGCCTCATTTGAATAACCCTGTATAGCGCCTCATATACATTGACCAATGGGAATAGCTCTGTATAATGCCTCATTAGAATTATCCAATAGAATCCTTGCTCCTAGCTTGCGCCTTTTTCCCTATATAAGGACGCCTTTCCCTTGGGGCGGGCGCGCTTAGCCACACAGAAGCTAAGTCGCCCCAGGTACCTGCGTCTCCAATAAAGCCTCTTGTTTTTTACATCCAGTTCGTGGCCTCGCTGATTCCTGGGTGTGTGGGTCTCCCTCTACGAAAGTGCCTCTTCGGGGTCTTTCACTATGAGCTGTCACTGTGTGAGAAGAGGGTCTACTCACATGAGATGCAGCTTCTAAGCAGAAAGTCAACAGGTCTCCATTATTCTTGGCGTATGCCAACCCTAGTGATGGCTGGGAATGATTCCTTACACACCCATAGAACATCCTGACCTCTGAATTTTGCTTTGATGACTTTAAGAGAATAGATGTTGACTACCAAAATCAAACACTTTTTCACTGGTCTGTAGATAAAGTATCATAAAGTTAATAATCATGCTATACCATTTACTTTTGGTGGAATTAACTTGTCTACCAATCAATTCTTAGTGATGCTTCATAAAATCCTACTCACTAGGCATGTACATTAGGAGAAGCGAACATCTAATCAATTAATATTTGCTGGTTAATGCTTTGACATTTGCAAAAGCTGGGACTCATCAGCATGAAACTCTAAGATAAAATTAGGAGAGTAATCAAGAAGACTTGATGACAAAGAAATCATCTGGATTCAAGATGCCTTGGTCCACATCAGCATCATATTTGCTGTGAAAAGTTACAGACAGCTCTTTCTACCTGCCATCCCCCACACAGCTCCAGTTCACAGGTTAAAGATCATGTGACTGCCGGAATAAGTAAAGGTAAGACAGACTTTCGAGGCATGTTGTGGAACGGTGCTTTGGGAAGCAGAAGCTTCAAACTCTGGTTTACATTGTGTTGTAACTATTTCTACAATACGATCTCTGTTTCCAAAGAACAGACAGCAATTATTGTATATAGAGAAAAATATGTCACTGAGGTTCAAAACCTCTGTGAGTTCTCATGCTAGACTGCTTAGACTAGAGTTCCAAAATCATACTTTTTTCCTTATATGTTCATTTTAGCACTAGAAAAAAAAGTGAAGATACTAACAGCAGCTCTCTGCTGGAGCCATTATGGGAGCTAAATGAGTTTATCCACATGAAGCTCTTAAAGACTTGGAAGAAAAAAGAATCTAAGAATTGTAATTGTTAACTACTATTGCTATTCCCTTTCTCTCCACTTCTTCCTCCTCCTCATTCCCTCTCTCTCTCTCCTTCTCTCCCACCCCGCCCTCTGTCTCTCCTCTTTGTTTCCCCCCTTCACATTAAGAAATGCTACTAAATTGCTTTATGGCACCTCATTTCTCTATAATGCATATTGCAAGTTGGCCCAGCCATGACTGAGATACAATCACTGAAGAGATGCCTCTGACAGAGATGGAGTAGCTGACAAGCTGCTAAACACAATGTTAAATTGTTTGTTATTGTTGAGGAGTGGGAAGCTTCTCTTTTAAAAGACTCCCAAGTTTAAAGCCAACATGATTAATATTCAGAGCAGACAGACTAGTGTGTATAGCCAGAAACAGTGAGGTCAGCCTGGATAATGGGAGGCCATGCTCATCCGAGCCTGTGGTGACACATACTTTCATCCCTACCGAGTCTGGGCACCTCAGGCTTGTCAAAGAGAGGTGTGTCCACATGGCTGTAAAGATGTGAACCTTACAAATGAGCATCATGTAGTCATAAGCATCAAGATGAGTCACAGCCTGTTTTATGGGTATAGCTCATCTTCAAAGAAAGACTGAACTGACCATAAACATCAGATCATGGAACATAAGCTTTTCCAAAGGCTCCTCATAAAATACACAATAAAAATAAATAGAGCTATCTCCTAGAATTCAAAGTCTCACCCAGATTTATTGAGAATCATATGCATCATTTTGCATCCCCTGGACAGTGTACCACTGAGCTAAATTTATTTTTGAAATGCTGATAAGCCATTTTTGTTGCTATACATGACTGGTTATACACGATAGCCCCCAAAGAGCACTGAAGATGAGAAGATGCTGATGTATCTACATGTTTAGTGTTTTCTGATTTTCCTTTGACCATCCAAAATCTTTTGGATCCACATCAGTTGGTAAACCATCGTATGTAATCTGACATGACTTTTACATAAGACAAATCCTTGGAGTGGTCAAAATGTCAAAATGAGTTCAAGATGAAAACAAAAATATACAGAATTCAACATACATATTTCTACAAGTCTGGCATATTCTAAATTGTTTTCTTGGTGTTACTTCTCTAACTTGGGATCGAACCTAATGTCTCCTGCATACTAAGCCAGTACTCCACCACTATACCCTTTTACTTCTTATTTTAAGACAGGCTGTTCTTGAACTCATGCTGTAGCCTAGGCAGACTTTGAATAACCTTCCTGCCTCTAACTCTCCAAACTAGATTTTTTTTTAACTAGACGTGAAAAAAATCATCTCTTCTTTCCCTTCCATCCTCCTCTCTTATCTTTTTTCTTTTCCTCTTTCTCCTTTTCATTTCTTTCTTTCTCTCTCTTTCTTCTTTATTTAGACTAGTAAGGGTCTCATTTCATTGCCCCGGCTAGTGTCACCCTCACTAACTTCCTGAGTCAGTTTTCTGGGTGCTGGGGTTACACGTATGTGCCAATGCCCAGCATGAAAATAATTTTCACCAAATATATGAATTATGTTTTTACTCTGATTTTAGTATATCTGTTAAATCCCAGCACTATTCAGGTTTCTTTGGGAAATTAGAACAAACACAGGAGGCAGTCTGTGTACCCTGGGAGCTTGCATTCCACAGGGAAGTAATAGTATGAGCAAATAACAACAAACATCATAAGGCAGACAATAATATACTTGTTTTTTTTAAATAGAAATTGCTATTATCCAGGATCAGAATCAAGGAGCAAGGACAAATCTGGCAAAATTCATCAAATATATATAGTGAAAAAATGTTGAACTGGATGAACATTATGGGGCCTATAGAGACAGAAGGAAGGACACCATGAAGTCCCCAAGCATGGGGCACGAGTGACTCAGACTGACCTAAGCAACAGTAAAATTATGAAAGATTAACACAGAAACAAGAAATCAGCTCTTAAAAAAAATAGCCAGGTTTCTTTGAAAAAAAATAAAAACATCAGTCAAGGGTAATTCAGGGATTTCAAACTTGGGAAACCTGGAAAATCCCTCATCAAAAATGCAGAAAAAAGTTCACATATAAGGGAAATTCTGCTAAACAGGGCATGATGGCCACATGTCTGTGATCCCAGAACTCAAGAGGCTGTAGAGTGATCTTGAGTTGCAAGCAAGCCTGGACCACATAGTGAATATGAAGCCAGCTAAGGCAACATGGTGAAACCCCTACTCAAAAGAAAAAACAAAGGAATAAAGAAAAGGAAAGAGGGAAAGAAAGAGAAAGAGAGACAGAGAGAAAGGAAGGAAGGTAGGTTTTGTTTAGGATGTCCTAGAGTTGGTGTGTGTGTGTGTGTGTGTGTGTGTGTGTGTGTGTGTGTGTGTGAGAGAGAGAGAGAGAGAGAGAGAGAGAGAGAGAGAGAGAGACAGAGACACAGAGAGACAGAGAGAGAGAAGGAAGTAGTCAGGTACACAGGTGAGGTAATATAGAAGAGTAGACTTTGGGAGAATTGTGTCGAAATTGTAGCATGGCAATTATAATATCATGTTAATTATCCTTTAGCAGCTTGCTCAATGGTGTTTAAGTCTCTCTATCTCCCATTAAGTCTTCTCTTTATCATCTCCCATCCAGTCTTGTCTCTATCATCTCCCATCAAATCTTCTCTCTATCTCCAAGCACCAACATAGAAGAGAAGAAACCTTTCTATGAGCTGTGTCGTAAGCCTCAGAATCTTCACCCAGGTTCCCCTATTAATATTGCTGAATGCTAACAGGGTCATGATAAATCCAGCCAATATTTTCCAAGTGTCTTCCCCTTCCAGTACTTACACAGTCCAATCAAGAACTAGATATGCTTGATTTTAGGTTCTCCTAAGTGACACATTACATATTTTATACAGTATTGCTCTGTGTAAGCACATGGGAACATAAGAAAAGTCCGTTGTTTTTAGATTTTCTTTAAGCTCATTATCTGTGTCTTAACAGTTATGTTGAAGCCACTTCAAATACCTCTATTATCAAAATCTAAAATTACACAGTAGTCTTTATGGTTGTTTTGCATTTTTCAATCTCAGCCAAGCTATTCGAACCTTTATTAGTTAATGGGTAAGTGACAAGGCATGAGAGGAGGTGTCACATACATGAACCACCATGGGTGTAGCATTTTAGCAAGTGCCATTTCCCCATATTTCCACAGACTCTTAGATTTGTGAAGGATACCTTAACACTTCCTTCCTTCCTTCCTCTTCCTCTTCCTCTTTTTGACAAGATCTCATGGTTCTCAGGCTGGCTGACCTCAAACTTACTATGTGATGGAGGAAGACATTAAACTTATGACCTTCCTTGCCTCCACCTCAGCACCGGGGTTTCAGGCATGAGCGATCACACCTGGTTTCTATAATGCTAGGAGAACAAAATGAGGGGTTTGTACGTGTCACACAAACACCCTATCAACCAAGCTCCATTCCAACCCCTAACAGATTTCTTAGGAAGAGTTACGTCTGGGGCAGACATGGGGGGGGGAGCGGGGGTGCACATCTCTTGGTGGAAGGTCTTTCTTGCTGTATTCTGCTCCCAATTGAGACAGGAATTCCGATTTTGCATTTAAATGTTTTTTAAAAGATAACCTTCAGCTTTCCAAGACCGACCCAGGAACTAAAGCCCTCACCCAGTGGCTGATGGAAGCAGAGACAGATATCCACAGATATACACTGAGCCGAAATCGGGAATTTAGATGAAGAGAGGGAGGAATGAAGAACAAAGGGGTCTGTACCAGTTGGAGAAACCCACAGGAACAGTTGGTCTTAACAAGGGAGAGCACATCGACCCCAGATGCTGTCGGGGAGGCCAGTACAAGACTGATCCAGACCCCTGAACATGGATGTCAATAAGGAGGCCTCTGCACTCCAGGGAGCCTCTGGTGGTGGATTAGTATTTTTCCCTGGTGCAAGAAGGGACTTTGAGAGCCCATCCCACGTGAAGGGTTACACTCTGGCCCTGGACACATGGGGAAGGGCCCAGGACCAGCACAGGAAGATTTGGTGGACTTTGCAGAGCCCCCGTTGAGGGCCCTACCCTGCCTGGGGAGTGGTGGGTGGATGGGGTGGGGGTGGGCTGGGGGTGGGGAGGAGGGATGGGGGTGAGGGGAGGGAGAGGGAGAAGGGACTTACATTTGAAACAAGCCTGTTCCCTAACTAGAACTAATAAATAAATTAAAAAAAAAAAAAAAGATAACCTTCATACCTTACCAGACCCTGGAGATTGAGATTGACAGCTTTTTTCCCTGAAGAAAATCCTAAAGGTTATTAAAAAGAAAAGGCCATAAAAATGGCGATGGAATCTTAAGATCATTTCTGCCATGTAGGGCTGATTCTCTGGTTACAAAATGATAAACTCAGCCAACCACATCCCTAACTACCCACTTGCTTAACCTCACTAGGCTTTCCCTCCTCCTGTTGAGTCCTGTGCTCTTCAACTCATGTCTGGTCCTATTGCTCTACAATTCCACACATACCCTCAGAATACCTCATGTCAAAGAGGCTCATGATGCCCTTGATGTCAGATGGACACTTCCATGTCTAGCCAAGATGACAACTTAGGCATTTTATGGGAATATATGGTGTGATGGTAACCCCTTAAACCTGGGGAAGTTACCTTTCAAAGTTTTCCTTGAGCATTTCATCAATTCACCTGCATTACACAATTGATGAAAATAAAACAAACACTAATTCCCCAGAATTAAACAACAAAAAGTAAAGATAGAGGTGTACTTAATAACCTACAAAGGGAAGTCTTGACCAATGATACAGTCCTGTGTAGGCCTGGGGGCAACTTATTTCTATATCTGTCTGTTTTGTTTTAGGTCGGTAACTCTGATCGGGTCAGTAACTGTGGCTGCCAGGCTTCCAAGCTCTTTGTTTGCATGGAAGAAAGAAATACACAGGGAAGTACATGTAGTGTTTGACTTCTGAAAGATTTTTAAAAGCTAAAATCATTTTGCAAACATTCAGTAAATTCCTTTTCCTCCTATTTAATTTTGGGGTCAAGCTATAGGAATGAAGGGTGGTTATGATTTCTAGAGGAGTTGGTTGGTTGGCCTTAATCTCTGGGAAATTTCATTGCAGATTAAATCATTGACATGTATTCACCTGTGTCAGACCAAATAAACACTGGAAATGGACTATATTTCCCTGTGACTCATAGTCCCTGATAGCGAGGGCCTGATATCAAGCTCTGGTCATCTACTGTCCGTGGAACCTGCTGGGTGGCAGTTCAGCGTGGAGATGGCAGTGAGTCAGAAGAGGACGGAAGCCTGAGGCAGCAAAGAAAAAACTGGCAGCAACTGAAGTCCTGTCCATGGCTAACTAGACAAACTGCACCGCCATGGTGCCTTGCCGCGCTCTGAGAGTTGCCCTGCTTGTGTCTGTTGCAGCCAGTCTCACAGCCTGTTCTCCCAAGTGGCTGGACACACTGCACTGGGTTGCAGTTTCTTGCTTGCTACCTTTCTCCTGGATGTTGGCAACACTTCCATACCAGGACAGACAGAAGGCCCAGGAATCTCTTTCCCCCTCCACACACTTCTTTTTTTCCAGGTTAATATTTAGTTTTTGTTGATGGGAGGCATCTCATATAGCTTTATAGCTCTTTATGTCCCTGAAATTGAATCTAATTTTAAAAAAAAAATCTTTTTTATTCAATTTAGAAACAATGTTACTTTATATAGCCCTCTCCCTCCCATCCCCCCATGTCCCCCACCGACCCCCCATCTCACCCCCCATCCACTCCCCAGGGAGGGTGAAGCCTTCCATGGGGGATCATCAAAGTCTGTCACATCATTTGGGGGCCTGGGCCTCCCTCCATCTATCTAGTCTGGGAGAGTACCCTTCCATGGGGAATGGGCTCCCAAACACTTCAGCTCACACATACTTACTTACACATATTTACTGACTTCTACTCACTCAAAAGAGCCTGTCAAGTGCCATGATGTCCTCATCTATCCACATCTGAGTTGGGTCAGAGTGGTTCTGAATGATGAGCCGTCCTCCGCCGACATTACCATTTCATATTGAGTAAGTGCCGATAAAGGAGAAAGCACATTTAGGCTCAAGACCATGTCTGAGGTGGACAGGCTTGCTTTCAGCCCAGCCTGGATGATGATAAACGCTGGCTTCACTCTTTCAGACTCTTGAATCTGGAAAACAAGTCAGTTGAAATTTCTATACCCGAGTGTAATGTGAGGCTTGGCTAAAAGCAAAGCTACCCCCCTAAAAAAATATAGATGGTTTTAAACAAGGGTAATTTAAAAACCTGAATCAAAGATAAATCAAGTCTCTGAACTTAGAGAAACAGCATCCAAAGCCGAGGTCCATGCAGCCCACAGTGGAGGAGGGCCCACCTCCCTGCCTGCCATGGACAGAAGCCTGGGGCGGCCCTGAGGACTCTTCCATGAACCTACTCTGGGGTAAGGCAGACATGGCCCTTGAGAAGAACATTAATCACAACTGGTCCCTGGACCTGAGAAAAAGTAACTATCTATGGGATCTCGTGTGCGTGCATGCGTGTGTGTGTGTGTGTGTGTGTGTGTGTGTCTGTGTGTGTGTGTGTGTGTGTGTGTGTGTGTGTGTTTATGTGGGTTACAAACTGGAGAAAGCTTTTATGATGTCTCTTGATGAAATATAACCACCCTCTCATTCCAAGCAGCCCCTAAATCCTCAAATGTGTGTAAATGGAAAACATGCTGTGGGTCTTTATTCCACCGAGCAGCAAGGAATAAATCAGAACTCCCCCCTTCCCCGCTACCCCCTCTCTGTCTCTCCCCTGATACCTCACAGATGTGCAGCGTTAGAGGGAAGAGCAAGAATGCTTTAGGAAATTAATATGTGGAAACTGCTTATTTACCATAAATGCCTAGCCGAGGGCTTTCTCGACAGTGGCTGATTTCTTGCCTTCTGCCTACTGAAAAGTCTTCCTTTATTTCTGGGGGACAAGATGGTCCTTGTCCCCCCATATGAGAGAGGCAGTCAGTTGTTGGTGGCCTGGTATTTGCATCAGAAGTAAGGGGGCTACAACTTGGTGGTAAACAAAACATTTCATCTATGATACATAAAATGCGTAAATCACTTTAGGATCCTGCTGGGTTCAAAACTCCTAAATAAACACCCTTCATTAGTGTAATTGATATTGAACTGGATGCTGGAGACCCAATAGATGAATACAAATGCTAGAACTTGCCTTGGAGTTCATTCATATCTAAAAATATGTAGAAGATATACCACAGCGCTTATGAAAGGCTCTTAACTGATTTTAATAGCAGTCATTACATGAGAAAATGAGACTTCCCCTTGTAACAGAGATGAACTGGGAAGAAACAAAGGAGGAGAGGTAACTAGTGCAGCACCCCGGTGCCCTGCCAGAATTACTGCTCATCATTCTTGCTTTCAGCAGTTAGCTGGCTCCCTTTGTCAAAGGCTACCACCATCTAATGAAACAATTAGGGCTTGACAGTTTAAATATGCTATTTTGTTCTTTTGGAGAGTAAGTGCCAGCCACTAAGACAAACTATACCACTGCCTTCCGATCAGCACAGCCATTGTTATCCCAGATAGAATGCCCTAAAAATAAAATCCATTTTGTATGTGAAGCTTCATCAAGTCAGGTCATGTCTGTTCCTTAGGGCACACTGTAGTGTACTAATTTCATTATGCTATTTTTAAACGTGGCCTCCTTGGATCTTTAAGTGTGTCCTACATAGCTCAACAGGGCCTCAAGTTAATGTGCAGGGCTTTCTTGCTAATCACCTCTGCCCACCCTGCCCTCAGTCACCTCTGTGGGTCTCTATGGTTACACCAAGTGGGCACGGTAATGACGGGTTTGGTCACACTCAGGGGAGCATCACCCAATGAACATCGTGCAGCACATGGACTGGACTCTAATGGGAGTCAGTTTCCTGGATTCATTATTAAAGCCACTCCATCCTTCTTTAAAAGGGGGTGGGGTAGCACAAAAAAAAAAAAGAGAGAATTTCGAGAGAATGGCTGGGTGTTTTAGTCAGGGGTTCTCTGGAGGAGCAGTACCTATTGAATGAACATTCATTACAAAAGGCAGTCTATTGGATTGCCTTATATAGTCGGTTCTGGGTAACCCAACAGTGACTGTCTGCATGCTGTGCAGTCCATGGAGCTGGATACCTCTGCTGTCCCAATCGAGTGTCGAAAGCCTGGAGGCTCACTGGAGAGTACATGTCAGACGGAAGAAACTGGGTTCTCTCGTCAGTGAAGGATGGTGGTGTCATCACAGAAGGGTGTGGTTGCACTCTCCAGCATGAGAAGACAGGGGAAAAAATTACAGTTTTCCTGTCATACCTTCATCCATCTGGGCTGCCTCAGGGAGATGCCATCCACTCCTGATGGAGAGAGTCTTGCCTAGAGATGGGGATCCTAGCTGATTCCATATAATACCAAGTTGATGGCCAAGGCTAACCATGGCTCTAAGACACCACATGAACCATTTTGAGTCTCTGAACCCACTTCAGTATCATCTCTTGTATAGCATACTTCCTTTAGTTGTAAAGTGAACACAGACCCTTAGGTGCATGAAGTTGGAAGAAAACACAGCATTAAAAACTACCCTCTATCCATGACTGACAAACCAACACAAACCCAGTATGTGATGTAGATACCCAGTAGTTGTCGCCTTGGCTTGTTTCACTTTCCACAGTTTCAGTTACTGTCAAATGTTGGGTAATAAATTCCAGAAGTAAACAATTCATGGAATTTAAGTCGTTCTGCGTTTTGAGAAGCATGATAACATCTGTTTCCAAACTCCTCTACAACACCCACAGACATGAGTCATCTTTGTGTCCAGCCTGTCCATGTTGTATGTAATGCCCACTCATTAGTAACCTAGTAACAACTTGGGCTATCAGTACTTGTGTTCAAGTTGCCCTTGTTTTATTTTAAATACAGTGGCCCCAGAGCATTAGAGTACAGATGAAAAAGGAATGCGTCTGGCATAAAACATGCTGACAGGTATACAGGAGAGAGAGTATTTCATATATAGGCATTGTTTGTACAATCACTAATAGTGACCATTCATGATGGGTCTTAGAAAGTGTTCTCTGTGTGTAAGAGGAGACTACTGTATGATGAACTCTCAAATAACACTGTGATAAAAAAGTTTCTCTGCTGGCTTCTCAGGGCTCTTCCTTCCTGTTCAAGCCACCATGTCAGAAAGGCTCTCTCTTCCTAGGGGTCCCTCAACAGTCTTAAGGTAACAATCATACCAGCCAAGGAATTCTAACAGGCATTTCCTTCCTCCCAATTATGACAGCTATAATTGCCAGACTGAGTCTTTACAATGCTTTGATGTAGGTGCCCATCCCTGAACTTATAGTATGGCTGGAGAAATGGAAATGTCTGGTTTATTGCACTAGTGTAGCAAGAAATTTAAGATTTGTTCTAGTTAAACCACATGGTTAGAAGAAGGAAACCATAACCCATCAGAGATCACTGATGTTGAGAGGAAAATATACAGAGTATGAAAAAATAGATATTCACCACAAAGACCTATGTCACCACACACAAAAATTAATAATCTTTAAAACTTTTCTTATTTATTTAGGTAAGAATCAGAGATACAGACTTCACAATGGAAGAAATGGAAGAATTAAAGGGTTTATTTTTCACACATTTGTTTGTTTGTACTAATTGAAAGAGTTTAATATTTCCTTGTCTAGATCTTGATATTATCAGGAGATGCCAGTAAGAGGAAAAAATAAGGAAATGTTACCCAATGAAGAGAGGACAAATACTTGAATGTTGGCACTAGGACAATGTGCCCATCACGTCAAGTCCCCACATTTGAATTTGCTGGCCACCTGCCTCCCTTCATTTTTTGTGTCTGCTCTTGGCCACCATTAAGTCTGAGTATCAGGCAAAAGCCTGGCGATTTGGATGAATGTCAAGACACCTGGTCCACTTTCTGAGAGAATGTCTCTCACCTTTATTGTGGAGCAGCCTTATATACAAACTTACAAAAACCCCAGGTCAAAGTGTTCACAACAGGATATTGATCCCAGTGGGGAGGTCAGGAAAACAGGAGGTACCTGTTTTGTGTGCTGGAAAACAACTCTTAGAGACCTTGTGGGGGCTGGGTCCCAACATCTCCCCCTTCTGTATATATAACAAAAGAGTTATCAAGTAAGAACCATAAGATTTCAACCATTCTATCTTAGTGTGTTACTATAACTATCTGTCTTCAACTCCATCAAAGACCATAGAAGGATAATATATAAACTCTAGAACTGACAGAGTTTCTTGGTAACATTGGGGCATCCATTTTTAGCCTACAGGCCACAATGTGTCTGGCAGACTTCTCAGCAAAGCAGGAAATTCTAAACTGTCCATCTGCATTGGCAGTTTGTCGGTCACCTTTTTTCTGTGTCCTATAGAATGTCTGGCAGACTCTTTTATGAAGCAGAAAGCCTTTAGGACTGTCCATCTTGTTTTAGCAGTCACTTTCCTGTGGGTCCTGCATGTCCAGTTTATAAAGCAACAGTCAAACAGTTCAGGCAAGAATAGTTTCTTGCCCAAATGGCTAGTCTTGCCAGGTCAAAGGTAAACTCTATAATGAGTTTCTTGGATGCCCATCTTCCTCTCAGATGTAATTGGTATGCCAGGAGCAGTTGTGTCTTACTGTCATGAAAAACCCTAAACCATTTAAATGCCATATACTCTGTAGATCTTTGAAGGGTTTGAAGAATATCTATATATCTAGGAAACCTAACTATTATCAACAAATGAAGACCCATTCCAATACAAAGTATCAACAAATGAGGATCCATTCCAATACAAAGATTCATTTCTATAACATATTCCTCCTTTTTTCTTTAAAAAGTGATTGACTGTGACCACTACCATTTCTAACCAAATTTAAATGAAAACAAATATTTGGATCACCTGGGCTACTGCTTCAGGGGTTCCTGCCCCATGAAACCATACCAGTCTGGAAGGAATCCACAGCCCTTCACCCTCTGAGGAAACAAAGGCAGAAATTCCCCTCCCAAGTAACCTGTACTTTAACAACTGTTGCTCCTTCCCCAGCAATTAAACAACTCAAAGATAACACAATAGCATTCTTTTGTTAACAGTCACACATTTGCAATCACACTTCATACACACATGTGTGGCCACACCATTCATACAGAACATACATACATCTTTTGAACAAAACTCACAAAGGAGAGGAGGTGTGGGGAAATGGCCATCCTTATCATAGCTTGGCATCTTTGGAGGGTCTTGAGGACTGCCACATCTTTGTCCATTCCTGTATTGTCTTTTGTAGGGCCTGGGTCTTTTCTTTATCTATTTGGACATATTCTACTTTCTCATCTGATGTGACAGATGATGTAGATGGCTTGTGGTAAGGGCTCGGGGAGAGTGGCTGGAAGTCAAGGGCTATGTAATTCACATTGCCAGAACTCTTTTTTTGGAGCTGGATTGTTATTGCTACCGGGTATATTGGATGAAGACATTGTGTTCTGCATAGGCAAAGAGTTCTCCTCGCTGTCTCCAGAGTCTGTGTTGGTGATGCTTTGTGTGGAGATGGACTAGCAATACTGGGAGGACCAAGACTTGGTGACAGGTGATTTGAAGCTCATTTCTCAGGTCAAGGGGTGCTGGCTTTGCTTTTTGGCCAGGCTTGAAGTGGCGATTGACCAGGGGTGGCTGAATCTCACTTCCTCTGCTAGAGCCTCTATGAATAGGAAGGGCTGTAGATGGGTAGCCTAGTGGGTCAAAGTGATGGGGCATTGTGCTCATGGGGATATCAGAACCTGGGTTTACGGGCACATAGCTGTCATCAGAGCTGGCACTGTCTGATTGACCCACAATAGTCTTTTCTGGAGATTTATCAGACCAGCAGGCAGTTTCTCCACCTCATGTTGGGTACTTGTAGTCACTGACTGGAGGTCTTTGTTGTCGACTGCCCCACCAAGGTGTCTTTGTTGTGGTGGGGGAGCTATGGCTGAGTCCACTAGGAGCCATGGACCTGATGGCTGACTCTGTCTTGGTCGGAGCAGGTGCTGACTGGAGCTGCTGAAGTCAACTGGAGAAGAGCAGAGACTATGACTGACTGAAGAAAGGTTTCTCAGGGTGTCAGTGCTCTCTTTAGTCTGACTGAAGCCGCAGACCTGGCAGATGTTCTGGACCCACCTATAAATGTCAGCCTCTGTCTCAGTCACCAGGTAGAAGGTGTGCTCATTGGTCTTGATATCAAACATAAAACTCTTTTGGTGCTCTTTTTTTGTTGAAGGTCAGGCCTACATCCAACTGCTTACAGAAGTCTAAGTTGATAATCCGCAGGGCTTTCTTGGAGTGTTCATTCTGGGTTACCATTCATCTGACCACTCCACAGGATAAAACAGCATTTCTTCCAAGCATAGTACCCCAACTTTTTCTCTGGAGGCGATTTCTCCAGCCAGCCAGTGCACACCACATTGTTGCCAGCTGACTGGAGCCTGTAGCGGGCTTGAGTAGACAAAGGCATGGGCTGCTGGGTCAGCTGGCTGCTGGTACACAGCTCAAGGGGGAGGGATTCCTCAGTGGAGGATTTTCTGTATTTCTTTAATAATTTTCTTAGCTTTATTACTTAATCCAAAGTTAAAATGAAATCTTACCAGTACCTTGTCTCTTTAAACTTTCTCTATGTGATTGACTGTGATCTCTATTCCAATCCAACTCTCTTAGGAGTTGAGGCACCCCTTTTCCAGTGCTTTTACAATCCAACTCTCTTAGGAGTTGAGGCACCCCCTTTTCCAGTGCTTTTACAATCCAACTCTCTTAGAAGTTGAGGTGCCCCCTTTCCAGTGCCTTTACAATCCAACTATTTTAGGAGTTGAGGCATCCCTTTTCCAGTGCCTTTACAATCCAACTCTCTTTGGAGTTGAGTTATCTATTTTCCAGTACCTTTTGCCAATCCAACTCTCTCAGGAGTTGAGGTACCTATTTTCTAGTACCTTTTGCAATCCATACTCACAACTCCTTACTTGCTTTCCAGCCTTCTGAGGGTGATCTCTCAGGGTCCCCTTTCCTTCCCAATCTCCGTGGGACCTCCACTTGTGACCGCTCTTGGCCACCACTAAGTCTGAGTATCGGGTGAAAGCCTGAAGATTTGGATGAACCACAAGATGCCTAGTCCACTTTCTAAGAGAATGTCTCTCACCTTTATTGTGGAGCAGCCTTATGTACAAACTTACAAAAAAACCCAGGTCAAAGTGTTCACAACAGGATATTGATCCTAGTGGCGTGGGGTCAGGCAAACAGGAGATACCTGTGGTTGTGCTGGAAAACAACTCGGAGATCCCATGGGGGCTGGGTCCCAACAATTGTTATCTGACAAAACTTGCTTGTTTTTCTAGACTGGCATTACTTTCAAGATTTCCATTGTCTTTTCTTCTGCTTCTCCATGTATTTATTTTGAGTTCAACATTTTTGTTGTAGTGTGTGTAGGTACTGATTTCCTCACATTTCTCCTGTCTGGACTTGGTTGGATTCTTTGGCTGTATATGTTAATATTTACAATCAACATCGGAAAATTTTAGGCCCAGCTTTTCATTTTTCCCTTTTTCTCCTCTATGTTGAAAACTACAGTCAGCTTATTTTAAAGAGTCAGTGGTACCCAGACTTCTCTGATACTAGTTTAACTTCTTACCCCCCCACCACTTTTTTTTGTCTCTCAGTGATTTACACTCTTTAACTAATATAATTTTGTCTGCTGGTTCTTTCTTTCCCCCGTGAAATTTGAGCCTTTCTCATGATTTTTTCAGTATGACTGTATTATTATTCTCTTTTTTAATTTAAGTGTGTGTGTGTGTGTGTGTGTGTGTGTGTCTTGAGGGCAATACCCAAGGTTGCCATAGTAAGGTGTCAGATCCCTCCCCCACCCAGATTTGGAGTTACAGATAGAACTTGAGTCCTCTGCGACAGCAGTAGAGTGCCTCAACCACTGAGCTATCTTGACTACCTCCTGTCTTAACAACTTCTGTTTTTAACTTCAGAATTTCCATTTGATTTTTTTAATGTTTGCTCTTTGTTGACTCTCTTTGACAACATACTGTCATTGTGTCTGCTTGCATTCATTAGACATGGTTTGCCTTCATTCTCTGAACATATTTTTAATAGATTCTATGGGGGCAGTGTCTGTTAATCTTATCATGGTATTCCCCCCAAAATCAATTTCTGTAGTCCACTACTTTTCTCCCACATGTGTGCCATTCATTTTGGTTCTTCCAATATCCTTTTCTTATGATTTAAAACACATTAGATATTCTGAATATTTCTGTCCCTAAGGGAGTCAACGCTAGGTGTGTTTGTTTGTTTAAGCCTTTGGTTATTTGGTTAGTGACCAAATCTTATGAGGCCTGTGTCACTTGTACTACACACTCTAATGTTTCTGCTCAAATCATTGTGACTTGTTGTTACTATTTTTAGTCTACTTCCCCTGGGGTTGCCTCTTCGTCAACATAGGCTACTTGTAAGTCTTCTAAGACAGAGTTTGCCATCAGCTCCTATGGTCTGTTAGATTTGTACCCTTTCCCACTGGGTAAGGAAGGGGGCTTAAGAAGTCCTATTATGTCCAGGACATCCATGATCAGACAGGGATGAGGAATTGTAAAACTCTCCGATTGCTCCAGAGAAGGTACCGCCTGGGACATGCACAGTCTCCCTAACTGGCAGGAGACATGTAGCCCTAGTGCTGTTTAATGGGTGTGTCCCTTAGACTAGAGCATCTTACTATTCTGCCAGTATCCAGTGCTTGTGCCAAGCAGCTCTTCTGAGTGATTTGAAGTCTCCCACAAGTCCTGCTCTGGCCACTTCTGCATAGCTGCACAGCACTGCACAGGCAGTCTTCCTGAGCAAGACTTGGCTGTAATTCCCAGAGAATTATACTTAGCTAACTCTGACTATAGTTCTCTCTGTTAAACTTCTGGCTGCTGTGCTGTGTTTTACTTGTTGCTACTCGTCCTGTGGAGCTACTAACACCCTCTTAATTATCCTCCACTGAATCCCCATTGTCTTTGAAATTCTCAGAACTGGAATTCTCCAAGCTCTGTTCTGCAGAGTCAACCCACTCCAGAAGAAGTGTTTCCAGCCCTAAGCACAGCAGCTTGGAGGAAGGACAGTGAGCTGCCTCTTTTAAAGTAACATCCTGGCTCCAGGAGTGATGGATGGACTGTAATAAAAAGTGCTGGACCTATGTCTAAACTCACCCCTCCCCTTGTGCAACCTCCATACAATTGAGACACACATAACAAGGACCCCAGTGTGCTCAGCCTGCTATTTTGGGGGTGGAACTTTTGTCCCGGCGTAAGGTCAGTGAAGAATGGGATCCTTAGCCCTTTCAGCCACACTTTTGTTTTTGCTGTCAGGGACTGGAGGGGTAAAAAACAGGCATAACCTGCCACCCTCATAGTCAAAGCATGACGACACCATACTGGGAGCTTGAGGAAGAGGGGGACCTCTCATTTCTACCTTTCTTCTCTTGGCTACACATGCGCAGAGTGAGAAAGCCCAGAAAAGATCTTCCAAACACAGAACCTGGAGTGCGGGTTATGACTCAAATGCCACAGAGGCTAGCTAGAACTACACTCAGTCAATTTTCTGGGATGACTTTTCCCTCTTACTTTTTGTATGTATAACCTTATGACAATTTCTATAGATTCGAAACAGGATTTTAGAAATCATTTTTATGAGCTAAATGGCTGCCATACTAAGTGTTTTTGCACCCCCCAACCACCACCCATTCTGGAAACCCCTCCACACTCACATTTAACCTCCATTGCTGTTAGTTACAAATCCTAGAGTAACAGGCCATTCAAGAGCTTAAAGAGTTATCTGGTCTATTCCTTCAGCCTTTGGGCAGGATAATACCTTAGCCAGCCCAGATAGATGAAAATCTATACTGGTTTTGAAAACCTCCAGAGAAAAAACATTTCACAGCCTTCCTTAATAACCTAAATCAGTTCTTAACAGCTCTCAGTGCCAGGAATTTCTTCCTTGCACATAACCCAAAGCCCATGTGCTACAGCTTAAAGGCCCTTTTCTCATCATCCATCCTGCAGGAGATAGAGAACAGCTGGCCACCATACCACACACTTCCTCTTTAGGAGACACCAGTGGGAGCCTCTTAAAAAACTATATTTTCAATCCTCCTTTGCTTCTGTCCTGGGAATAAAGGATCTTAATATTTCCTCATATTCTTATTTCCATCCTTGAGCAACCTTTGTGCTCTCATCAGAAATCTTTTCTCTCTTGTATTTGCCCTCTAGAGATTCACAGTATTTCTCAAGGTCAGAGCCCAGTAGTGCATACCTGAGTGTCTCAGAGCACCGGCTAAATAAGCAGATCCCTGTGTTCCATCCTCAAGTGAGAGACTCCAAATCATGGTTATGGATCTGGGCATCAGAAAGCTTAGCAGACTGCCACAGGTGTTCTTCTGCTGTCTGTCCTGCTGACAGTGCTCTTGGACAGCTGGGCCCAGGTAGCCGACAATCTGGGGTGAGGGGTTGCCACTCCTTTCTTGCATGGTAAAACCACATGGACACTTTGAAGACTTCTGAAGCTCAGACTGCACCCCAATGCAGCCAAAACACAGTCTCCGAGGTGTGGGAGGACCAACAGTCTTTTCAGATGTTCTCTGTTGGGTTCCAAGGGAAGTCAAGAGAATCCATGGGTTCTCCAGAGCAAGGGCAATATTAACATTTTATCCCACCACTTACTAGCGAGAAGACTATAGCACAGAGAATATAAAGTAACACTTTCTGTTAGGTAACACACATTTAACCCTTATTCTGACATCTATGTTTATTGGATGCTCTATATCCTTTTATCTATATAATGGAATTTTATGGAGATATGTGGGCATGTGTACCCTGGTGCTCATGGGAAAGTGAGGACAACTTCGTACAGTTGGTTCTCCTTCCATCTTCACCTTGGTTCAGGCTGTTGTTAAAGTTTTGTGTTTTTGTTTTGTTTTGTTTTGTGTTATAGCACTGGGAATCTAACCCCAGGCCTTACACACACTAGGAAAGCACTCTACTGCTGAGCTATGGCCCCAGCACAGCTATTTTTTCCCTACAATTTCCAGGTGGGAATTAACAGATTCTAGAAATAATTTGAAATAATTACATGGTAATCAAAATAGCCATAATCAAAATTGTAATCAATTCAGATGAACATTTTATTATTGTTTATATATGCATATTTCATATATTTAATATAAATATTTATGTCTTTTTAGAGAGAGAAGAAGTGTGTGCTGAAAAATACATCAGGTCAGACAAGTCCATTGTCTTCTTTTGTTAAACTGGGATCTTAAGGAACAGTCCTCCCCCAGAGCAGGCACCTAAAGGGACAGAATCTCCTCTGTCATAGCAGCTGGCACAGTGCTTGCTCTAGTGTGTATTTTAAATGTCTGCTGGACAAATACAAAATATTGAGTAATTACACTATGTCTCTTGTTGGCTCTCTAAACATTTTCACAGCCAGGACATCCATTAAGTACTGGTAGCTAAAGGATAGAAACGGCATTGAGCAGAATGGAGCAGAGGGCAGTGTGTAATGGTAGGGAACCCTGTTTATTATTGTCAAAAGCTTGGAGCCCTTATGCTCACCACCCTTAGTAAAGAATCTAGATAGCAGATAGACCTGGCATTGATCATCTCCCGGTCTTTATAGTAATGACAAATGTTCTTCTAAGACATTGTATTTACAGTATTTTTAATAATGTACTTACTTATATTTTATGTATGAGTTCTCTGAATGTATACCTGCCCTCCAGAAGAGGGCATCAGATCCTATTATAGATGGTTGTGAGTCACCAAGAGTGCTGGGAACTCAGGACCACTGGCAGATCAGCCAGTGCTCTTAACCTCTGAGCCATCTTTCCAGCCCTTGTTTATGTTATTTTTAACAAACCATATTAAAACAAAAATAAGTGGATGCTGCAGATAGTAATCATGTTTTTTATTTATTTATTTATTTATTTATTGGTTTTTCGAGACAGGGTTTCTCTGTGTAGCTTTGGAGTCTATCCTGGCACTCACTCTGGANTTTCTGAAAAGTATATCGGAATTAAGCATTAGTTCACATATTATCAAGACACCTAAGTCGATTCATGGACACACTGCATATCAATTGTCATTTGGTCTCTTCAGTGGCAAATAATTACACATACAGAATTAACAAACCTGATGTAGTTGGCCGACCAGGCTGGCCTCGAACTCACATAGATCCGCCTGCCTCTGCCTCCCAAGTGAGTAATCATGTTTTTAAAATAAAAAAAAAATAACAATTCTAGGACCGAAGCTTTAGAATCATTATCTAGATGTCTGATGACTGTAGGAGATCTCATTTTGTGACCAAAATGAATTTACTAGTAACTGGCCTCTCCTGTGTTATAAGCTTCCCTACAATTTTAATATAATAATGGTGGAAGAAAACACCCCAGGGCGTTTGTTTGGTTTGGTTTTGGGGGGAGAGCTGCCATGACCTACAAGGGTGTTTTTATTTCCTCAAGTCCCTCCGAGTATCTTTCTGTTGTCTTCATTGGATGTGGAAGCTACCGAGACAATCTTCTAAGCATGTCTGTGCAAGATGACCGAGACCAGTGTCAGCTGGCATCATAGTCTCAGCTGGGAGGATTCTAGCCGTAGTCTTTCTTACAATGTTATATCCATAAAACACACACGTAAGTCTGCATTATTGTTTTTATATCTGCATGGCATGTTTTAGTTGCAGTTTGACAGTTTATGTATGGAGACCCAGAGAGACTGATGCAAAATACCTTTCAAGCAAAAGTTTTGCATCCTGCAAAGCTGATGGCAGAAACCATATCATTGACACAAGATTAATTCAAATACATTTTTTCTCAGGCATCCACTGAAAGATTTATGTATAAGATACACATAAAACCAGTCTGTCTACTAAGCCAAATATACATTTTTATTACCACATCCCCTTTTTTCCCTCATCTGGCTTGAAATCTTTATTAATCATTTTTCTTTTGTCATTTGTCTCCTGTCTATTAAGGTGTCAGATACCTTTAAACAAACCAGAATATATAGACTGCAAAGCTTTTTGTGTAGCAACACAGATTCTTGTAAAATGCAGAACTATCCAAATTAAACAGTTATCCCATTAATAAATTTTCTAGAGAATTCTATGAATGAAGTAGTTTGGTCAGTGGCTCTAACTTAATGCAGAAATGATAATATTGAAGGAAAGACTGGTTACTTGGGAAGTCAAAATGTGCTTAGTACTTACCTAAAAGTTTAGATAAAACAACAGGAAACCCATTGTCAAAGACGGAGGTGTGTGTAGAAATTGTGGTTTTAGCCTAATTATTGTGATCAGTTGTTCACATTGATGAAGTTCATTGGACACTAGTTGATATAGATGTACCTTGGGCCTGTGATGACATGGCTACTAATTTCCGTAATCCTGCTCGTTACAATTATTGCATGGTTAGTAGTTTAAATTATTCCAGGAGATGCCCACAAGGCCATATTTAGTTGTAAGGACTATGCTAAAAAGAGGCTCTTAAGAACCAGTCTATTCATCAGGCCAAGCTGCATGTCTACCAAACTGGAACACATGAGAACTGTAGTGAGTTCAGATACTGCCCGGGTATAATCTGGAAAAGCCACTCTCTTCTGGGATCACACAGCCTCAGCCTGGCAAGCGGGATGCCACTCAGACCCTCCCTTAGCCAGTAGCCTACATGGATGGAACACTCAGGAAGAGAATCAAGGATTGTTGTTTTGTTTTCTTGTTTTTTCTCTTTGGGGACCTGCCACCCAGCCCCCAGATAAATACACAGACTTATTCTTACTTATGAATGCCCAGCCTTAGCTTGGCTTGTTTCTAGCTAGCTTTTCTAACTTAAATTATCCCATTTCTGTTTAACTACATTTTGCCTCTGAGCTTTTTCCTTTATTGTATGTCTTTCCTTCTTACTTCATGGCTGTCTATGTGGCTGGCACCTGGCATTCCTCCGTCTTCTCTTGAGCCCTCTATTTATTCTCTCTGCATGCCAGCCCTGCCTATCCCTCTCTCTCCTGCCTAGCTATTGGTTATTCACCTCTTTATTAGGCCAATGAAGTGTTTGAGGCAGGCAAAGTAACGCAGCTTCACAGAGTTAAACAAATGCAACATAAAAGAATGTGACACATCTTAGCGTCATTAAACAAATGTTCCAAAGCACAAATGGATGTAATATATCTTAAACTAATATTCCACAACAAAGAATGTCTGAAGCATCACCAAGAATGAAGCTTCTTGAATTTGTGAATGTCCAATAACCAATATTGTCAGGAGAGTCTTTTCAATACTAACTGGCTGCTTTGACAAACTCCGATTCTTATGTGCAGGTACTAATCATCTTTATTGTTTTTTAAGAAAATCACTGCTTGTTCTATTTGTAAAAAAGAATGGACTTTTCTAATAGTGATGATTGAGATTGTCTTCAAGGAGAGCATTGATTTGGATTTGCAATGATGTCATCATTGACCCAGGAATTCTGAGAGCACAAAGCCTGGGAGAAAAACAGAGTTCATATGACAATTTAGTTTTCATCAGGTGAAATTTATACTATAAATTCAAAAGATGATCAAAGTTATATCCATTGAATTAACACCTGAGACAATAAATAGTATAAAACTACCATTTAATATAATTTGCTCTCTAGCCTAGGATTAAAAAAAATGATTGATTTTAAACTTTATATATGATTTTAAAAATGTTTCTAGGGTTAAAATCTATAGTCTCTTGAGGAGGTAAAAATCTTCTGAGAAAATGCTCACAAGGTATTTTAGGCTGCTTTGTATATCTTCAAGTGTGCAATGGGTATATCTTCAGGTATGTAATAGGTATATACTCTTTGTTCCAGATCATCTGAAATCTCATTGTTTTTGTTTCCTTACCTCACAGGGAGGAAATCCAGAATCAGTGAAGAAAGTGACAACTTTTGATGTAAGAAGCTTAGAATTGCCATATCATGTGGAATATTGCACCTGTAAAATGCAATGTCCTTTTCTGCCTTCCCTTGATAAACCTCATCATCTATAAATTTGACATTATTTGTATAAGATACATTAAGGCAGAAAATGTAAACTGAATTGTTATTAAATTCCTGCAAATGAAATCACTAAATTATGATGGTAAAGCATTACTATGCAAATTGGAGCTAATTTTACAATATCTCAATCTAATTATTTACAGTGTATGGAATTATGGCACTGTTAAGCAGGACAGGATGTTGTGTGAAACGGTGTGTTTTTAATTTGAGCCATTTTTACTTCCTGTGATTTCTTTCTTTCTTTCTTTCTTTCTTTCTTTCTTTCTTTCTTTCGTTCTTTCTTTTTTAGTCATAGTAAGCATGGAAAAGGATTTAGCATGGAGAAAACAAGGGCAGATGTCTCCTTCATTGTGTACTCAAGGACTTAGCTAATTAATATTTTCCGTGTGCTTCAAGCGCAGAGATGGAGATGCGCTCTCTTCGGAGTTGCACAAAGGTTCCTTTTTTCCAGTCTTTATGAGATGTCGGGCAGAACAGTCTACAAAGATTTGCTCCAAGGAATATTTTTAAGAGATTTGTTTTGAGATGAAGGGCTCCTTGAGTGTGAGGCTTCCTAAGTGGCCCTAAGCCTCCAGCTGTGTTTCTCTCCAAAAAGGGTTAGAGAAGGCCGCTTGGCACGTGGCCTCGCCGAATTACCTTTGAAACGGTACTTAAGGAAAAGCTAGGAGAAGACAAGACCACTTTCCGTCCTGAGGAGAAATCACATTGAATAAACAGTCTCAGTGAAAGGTCGCTGAATGCTGAATGCTGCTTTGGAGGGACCGCCCTCTTCCTAGATAAGCAAAAACCAGTGTTTGGATTCATTTATGGAGGGCTGTCTGCTTCCTGTTACCCTCGCTATCTTAGTTTTATCCTTCCTATTACTCAGCAATTTCATATAAGCCAAACTGTCGGCAAATGAGAAACCTCTCTGCCAATGAGATGATTTTTTTTCCCCTTCTGAAAACCTTGCCAAGTTTATGAGCCAAGAAATAGCTGAATTATAATGCCTGGAACTTCAAAGAGAAAGAGGAGTGAACGGTACTAAATATGTTTTGTAAAATACCTTTGACTTAAAATCAGCAAGGACCGATGGATACGAGAAGAACATAGTAAAAGCTTAGGGCGTGACAGGGTAGGGGTGTGCATATCCGGAGATGAGAACAGCCCGCGGGAGGAGCTTTCTTGCTTAGGTATTTTCCATTCTTTGCTTGGGAAAGTGACTATTAATCCAAGGGGGAAACATGTCAGCCGAGGAGAAGCTCGCTGCTTTCTCTGGATTTAGCACATTTTGTTCCTTCTGTGAGCCACATGTTTTTGAGGGTACGGTAGCAGGGCTCTTCTGAAAAATCCCTATGAAAAGTCTCTTGATCGTCAATTATATAAGAATAAGACAAAGTTTCCCTAGTTTTCAATTCCTCCAACGCCTTTATTTTCACTCTGAAGTTACATGCATTTTTACAAAGCCTGCAGGAAATGGTCTTAAACTCAGTAACATTTTACCACTCCCAGAGGATTGTAAACTGCAGCAGACTAACAAGACACACTGCTTCCTAAATGAAGACATGGTTTTATTCCAGGTATCATTAGGAGTTGGATTTGCTAGTAACAGAGACAAGATAGAACAACAGATTGAGGCAGTTGATTTCTTCCACATGGAAGAAATTTGGTGATGGGAGGATTTGGATTTGGGGGCACTCTGTGTTCCCTTTCATTCTGCTGCCTTGCTCTTATTTAAACCGCAGTTCTTATCCTCTATTTTACCTCCTAATCAAAGATGGCTGCTGCCATACAGGTCACATCCAGGCAGGGATGATAGGTGACAGGGATACAATTTGACAGTCTCCATTTTATAGTTCTTCTTAAGAAGCTGTTTAGACAACTTTTGCTTACATAATACTGACTGTAAGTTTTTATTCAGGAATGTCTTTGCCCTCAGCAAATTTGGAGAATTTGACATGAAGAAGGAATACTAGAGTGTTATGATAAATCTTTCCACCAAAAGCCGCCGAGCCCCACCGCCATGTGTGCGCTTTATGCCAGCCACCATCCAAGTTAGGCCCAAATTAATGCACAGAGAGACTTGTATTAGGTACAATGCTGCTTGGCCAATGACTAGGATTCTCATCTGTTATCTCAGTCTTAATTATCAAAAACCTATATATTTTATAAGACTTATCTTATCGCATGCCTTATTGGCGTCCCTCCTTGCTGGTGGATCACATTGTGCTGCTGGAGGAAGAGCAGAGGGGAAAGGGGGCACTTCCTGTTTCTCCTTTCTTAAATATGTGTCTTCTTGCTATGTCACTTCCTGCCTGGAACACCAGTTCTCTACTACATTTCCCAGAATCCTCTTTGACTCCTAGTCCTGTCTAACTTGCTGTCTCATTGGCCAAACAAGTACTTTATTCAATAATCAATAAGATGAACATACACAGTACATTCCCCATCAGTAGAGGGCTAGGGATGTAGTTCTGGGTAAAACCTTGTCTAATATGGTTGAGCTGGTGGATTCAGACTCCAGCACCACTAAACAATACTCAGGGGGATGGCTAAGGAATAAGTGAGGTCAAGTTGCTGCAGTAGCTCTTACAATGCAAATTTCCCACAGTTCACTACCTCCTCCCTGCACTTACAAGTAGTCACTCTTGATATTCCATTCTCAGTTCCCAAAAAGATACTTGATCAATCCCAGAGCCTCAATTATGGATCACTATGGAATAAAAACTCAATCCCCTAAGCAAATTACCTATCGTTCTTTGTTCTTAGCTATAGTGAGAAAGGCCAACTCATCCTGTATACTTTTGCTCATTAGTTATTTATGGTCAAGTGACCCTTAGTTTTTCATGACAGTTAGATATTTACTTGTCATGAATAATAAGATATAGATAGGGCTGTTGAAAATCTCAAATCCAACACCAATGTTCAGAGATTTTTTAAATTCTTATTTAAATTATCAGTTGGATTTCACACGTTCAAGAAATAAATGAAGAAACCAAATCCTGTGCTTGTAGACAAACCCACACACAGAAGAAAATTATAGTTCATAGAAGTGAAAAAGGCAGAGGATCCCTTTTATTGTCTGAAAGAAGTTGTCAAGAAAGGTGTCTTAACATTTCAGTGTGTTGAATAATGTAGCAATGTAAAGATGAACAGGCATGGTAATAACTCATCCATTTATCTCTTTCACCTGCCCTGGGGACCCTAATAGACTGGACTTCTAAAGAGCTAAATCCTGAAGTCTAAGGGGTGTCATAGAGGTTTCCAGAAAGCATGTGAGTTGGGCCACCAACAGAAAAGGATGGAATGCCCGACTGTACAATACTCAGGGCTGATGGGAAAATACTTTCCTAGCATAAATGGGATCCCAGACTCAGTTTTCAGCACTACAGAAACACACAGCACAGCAAAACCAAGGAAAACCATGAAACTCATGAGCTGCTTATGGAATAAGCAGCTCTGTCCATTCCTTCAGTAAGACCTCAGTCATAGCCTTTGCTTAAGGCTTCAGTCATAGCCTTTGCTCAACCCAGTGTAAGTCACCAGCACCTCCCCTTGTGTGTCTGTCTGTTTCTATTTTTCTTTCTCCTTCCAGGTTTATTTAGTGATTGATATTTTTATTCTATTTTTGAGATTATAATTACATACTTCCACTTCCCTTTCCTTCCTCCAAATTCTCCCATGCATCCCTCATTGTTCTCTTTCAAATTCATGACATCCTTTTTTCTGTAACTTGTTGTTTCATGTGTGTAGGTATATACATATATATTCCAAAATATAGCCTGGCTTTACAATGTCACTTGCATGTATTGTATGTTTTCAAGGCTAACCATCTGGTATTGAATAACCAGTTGGTGTCCTCTTCACCAAGAAAGACTGTTTCTCCTGCCCTCAGCTCCTCTCAGTGTCCATGGAGTTCTTTCTGTTGGATTTGAGGCTTTCTTCCTCCCACTTTGGATGATCTATTGTCCTTGTTCTGCTCATGCTCATGCTGCTAAGACTATGTGGGTGTAGCTTCTTACATTACAAGGAGACACAATTGCACAGTAAACACCCTAATCCTCTGGCTCTTTCTGCCCCCATCCTCAGCAATGTCCGAAGAGGCTTAGGTGTAGGAGGTATTTAGTAGATGTGTCCATTGGGACTGAGCTTTACAACTCTGCATTATTGACTGGTTGTGGTTTTCTGTAGCAGTCTCTGTTGCAGAGAGATGTTTCCTTAATGTGGTGTGAGAATTATTTGTGTGTATGAGGACAAATATTTTAGAACGTAATTAGGGATTATGCTGGTTTGGTAAAGTGGTGGCTGTAGATTCTCCTCCAAGATGCATGACTTCACTAGTCCTGGGTAGTTGGCTAGGTTTCCAATACCAGAAATGACTTTCCTTTTATTGAGTGAGTCTTGAGTCGAGACCGAATAGAGAACTGTTGGTTTTCACCAAGCTGTTGGTACCACTACTGCACACTGTAGGTTATTGTGCCATGCTGGTAACTGTTTGGTTCATAGGCATCACAGCTATATAGAACTCTCAGTTGTGTCCCTCCTTTGGAAGTTTACATGTTGCCTTCAGCTACCATGAAAGCTAGTCTTTCAGGGAAGAAGCACTTAGATCCATTCCAGCTCAGGGACCTCTTGGCCTTGTGCCTTAAATGCATAATTTCTTCAGCAATAGTAATATACCTTCCATCTATGGGTGGCAACCAAGTGTAAAAGCAATAGCCTGTATGTTTTAGCATTGTCTTGGACAAATCTTGAGCAATAGTTCAAAAGAGGGATTCTCATGCCACCAGGGCATCTTTAGTAATGAACAATAAACTTCATTTCACTTACAACCTGCCTCATCATCTCTGCCTTCCAGTGTCAGGAATGAGAAGCTTTGGGGAAAGGAATTAAACTTTCTAATGCTCATTTTCTCATCTCTAAAATGTTACAAAGATGTAGGAGATGATACAAAGGATAGACCTGACATAGAGGTAGCTTGAAAATGGGTTAGGCATCAAGACAAGAAGCAGAGGGGCTGGAGAGAGATGACTGAGATAGTTAAGAGCACTTGGTCTTGCACAAGACCTGGGTTCTCATGGTGGTTCACTACCATCTGTAAACTCGAGTTCCAGGGGATCTGACATCTTCTTTTGACTTCTGTGGGCACCAGGACTGCAAATCTTGCACATACATACATGCAGACATACAATCACACATACAATAAATATTTTTTAAAAAAGGAAAAAGCACAGAAACCATTAAGCAATGCTCTTAGTCTTTCATGGTTGTTTGGGAGAGAGGTCTGAGTCACTCATACATATGCAATGGCAAAAATTTTCTAGTGTATTGTAAATGAATCATTAATTTAAACTGTCAGTTTTGAAAGAAAAATTTAAAATATTTTAACACCACAATAATAATCAACACCACTTTAATTTCTTTTGATAGTTTATAAACTACTGCACCATCTTGTATAGTCTGGCAATCATCAACATGTAACAATAAATCTTTCTATCAAGCCACCTGATCTCTGCTGCCATGTGGGCGCCCGAAACAACACACAGAGTCTTATATTAACTACAATGCTGCTGGCTGACGACTAGGATTTCTTAATCTATATATTTTATAAAAACTTATCTGATCGAGGATGGTAGTGGCGTGCATCCTCTCTTGTTGGGCTCACATGGCAGTTCCCCTATACTACATTTCCCAGAATCCCCCTTGACTCCTAGTCCCACCTATCTTGCTTTCCTATTGGCCAACAGTGCTTTATTCATCAACCAATAAGACAAACATACACACGGAAAGATGTCCCCCATCATCAACATTATAAGAGATGTTCTTTGTATAACCAAAACATAGTGGTTAACAAGATGTTTTGCTAAGACACCCAGCAAGACAGATTATCTGTATGCAGTCTAAATGTGGCTTGCAAGTGTTAGCAACTAGTTTTCAGATCAAAAGGTTTCTATTAACCCGTAAGTACTTTCATAACACACTTGGACTGTGTATCTCAAGTTGATAAAATTAAGAAGTCTGATCTATTCCAAAGTAAACATTTCTATTTTGAGGATTTGTCACATATTTTTCTTACTCCATATATTATGTATATGAGAAATGTCACCATGCCTAAATTTGCCAGGAGAAGCATACCATGATGCATGGTCACACATGTGCATTTGTGTTACACGTTTATTTTAGTTAAATACAAAGGGTTGATATAAACATCTGATATAATTGTCTTTCAAAGAAACAACTTTGTTTGTTTGGCAATGGTGGCACACACCTTTAATCCCAGCACTTAGGAGGCAGAGGCAGGCAGATCTCTGAATTTGAGGCCAGCCTGGTCTACAGAGCTAGGTCCAGGATAGCCAGGGTATTAACAAAGAGAAACCCTATTCCCTGGGCCCCACCCCCCCAAAAAAAAGAAGAAATAAACAAACAGCTTTAACTTTTTAATTGATTCAGAATTTGGAAGTTATGCAAAATAATCATAGGACTTTCCATTGAAAATTCCCAAAACCCATGAAAGAAACCATACTGATATTTGACAAATTGCATTCTGCTTAAAAACAGCACCATCCAGATAGCTCACTCACTGTACCAATTTTGGTTTCAAGAAATTTTCCTCTCTTAAATCAAGTGCACCTTCATCCCTAAAAAAAATGTGTGTTCTCAGAGGATGTTGGAAAGGTTCTGAAGGCAATTACAAAAAGGGAATGTTTTTAAAAGATTTTTAAATAAGTGTACTATTGCAGTATGACTATGAGCTCCTGGAGGACTGTTATGAAGTGAGAGACTCACAGGAGGACGAATCGTGATGGGTTTCTTTTTATAAAGCAATCGTCTCGTCTCAGGTATGCCATCTGTTGAGCCTCCCCGATTCTGTCAGACAGGAATATTTTCATCATTTCTTCCTTAGGGAGAATGCAAGGCATACAGACCATGGGGGAAGCTTAGAAAATGTGGGAAAGCTACTTAAGTATATCTCACAATGAAAAAAAAAAAAAAAGAAAGAAAGAAAGAAAACCAGAAGAGAGAAACAGATTGTAAGTGCTAAAAGACAGAAATAAGATGGTGGGCCATTACCATGTTTCAACACTTATTAGGTATTACTTTCAATGTTCTTGTTGGTGATCATTAGCATTGAGTTTTTACCACAGGCCAATCACCATGCTTGTTACTTGACACTTGATAGCTTGTATAAGCAGCAAATGCATCTAAGTGAGATGCCATTACTAGTGCCTTCCAGAGGAGCAAGGGGAGAAGGGATTCCTACAAGTCAAAGGCCTATACAGTGTTCAGATTCCTGCTTCTAGGACTCGAAAGTCCATGTCATGAAACAAACAGAAACCAGCATGGCGAGAGATCTTTCAGAGAGCGAGCAAGTTCAGACACATCTAAGACACCTCCTCAGAGAGTGTGGACAATCGGCGCTCTGAGCCTGTATCCTATGATTCCTGTTGATTCCGTGGTGCAATATTCTATTATGGCCTTGGACTACCTCCTGAGAGCTCAAAGCACACACGTGGGATGAAGGGAAGCACCAATCAATGCCAACTCAGTTAGAGTAACACCAGATAGCCACAGTGGTCCTAGAGTGCTGTTTTATTTGATTAGCTTCCCTTTTAATACTGAAAAAACTTCCTGCTCAAATTTCTGGATCGTGACGACTTCCCCCAGGATCTTAATGTGGCCTATGTCATGATAGATCATCACTGGGAATTAACTGCATATTGAGAAACTTCTCTACAGATTATGGGTTTATATTGTTTTGTTTTTTTTAAAGTTAGTGTACAAAAGAATGGGTTTCATTATGGCAATTTCATATACGCTTCTGTCTTAGCTAAAGTCTCTATTACTGTGAAGAAACATCATGAACAAGGCAACTCCTATAAAGGAAACATTTAATTTGGTTGGCTCACAGTTTCAAGGGTTTAGTCCATGATTATCAAGGTGGGGTATGGCAGCAGCAGACAGACATAGTACTGGAGAAGGAGCTCAGAGTTCTACATCCTGATCCACAGGCAACAGGAAGTGAACTCTCTACCACACTGAGTGTAGCTTGAGCAAAGGACACCTCGAGGAGGCCCACTCCCACAGTGACATATACTTCCCCCTACAAAGCCACACCTCCTAATATTGCCACTCCTTTGGGGGTCATTTTCTTTCAAACCCCCATAACTACCAGTCATGATCATCTTAGGGTGTCCAGTCCACCCCCAATTTGGTTCCACGTACCCTTTTTCACCCCCTCTTGGATTCCCTTTCCCTTTTTTTCTTTGCAATTTGAAAGAAAAAGGAAATACATAGAAATGTTAGCTCCCTTCTACCCAATGTCTGACCAGAAATTACATGAACTGCTCTTGTTTGATTTTTTCTTTTATTAAAAATAGATTACTTAATGCAAGATGTTCTAATTACAGCTTTCCATCTACTCCTCCCAGTTCCTTCCTTCCTCCCATCTAAATTCACGCTCTTTCTGTTTCTCATTAGAAAACAAGCAGACATGTAAGGTATAATAATAAAGTAAAATATAAACAAATAAATTGGAATATGGAGAAACAAACAAACAGAAGGAAAAGAGCCCGGGAAAAAAAAACAACAAAATCAAAATGAAACAGATATATATGCAGAGACACACTCATTCACACATTCAGGAATGCCATAAAAACACAAAACTGGAAGCCATAATGATGGGGGAAGTGCTTCTGTGTATGTGTTTGTCTTACTGGATGATAAATAAAATACTGTTTGGCCAATGAGATAGAAAGTTAGACAGGACTAGGAGTCAAAGAGGATTCCGGGAAATGTAGTAGAGAAGTGGTGATCCAGGCAGGAAGTGACATAGCAAGCAGACTCATATTTAAGCAAGGAGAAACAGGAAGTGTCCTCTTTTCCCATCCACTCTTCCTCCAGCAGCACAATGTGATCCACTGGCAAGGAGGGACACCAATGGAAGGTGTCCAATAAGATAAGTCTTATAAAATATATAGATTTATGATCATTAAGACTGAGCTAACAGATGAGACTCCTAGTCATTGGCCAAGCAGCATTTGTACCTAATATGTCTCTGTATTATTTTGTCCATCCACGAGGCGGGCAGAACTCGGGCGGCTTTTGGCGGAAGGATTTATTGTAACACCAAAACACATAGACAAAACTACAAGAAATAAATAAAAATATAAAAATAAATTTTAATTAAAAAAACATCCTGATATAGCATCATGACACAAGGAACCTCTATAGATGCCGTTGAATTCTTTGAACCATTTACTGCTTAGCATGGGCCTTACTCTTAAAAAATAGTTTGTTTCCCAAACAAGACTCCCTTGGAGAAAACTGATTTTTTTCATTTGTAAGTGAATATCTATTTGAGATAGCTTTGGGGTCAGGGATGGGGACCTGTGTTCACTTCTCCGTTCAGCTCTAGGACCCCGTCTGGTATAGACTCATGCAGGTCCTGTGTATGCTGCCTTGGCCTCTGTGAGTTCACATACAAGTGATGCTGCTGTGTTTAGAAGGCCATGTTTCCATGGTGTCGCTATCCCCTCTGGCTCTTACATGCTTTCTGCCTTCTCTTCTGCAGGAGTCTTTAAGACCTGAGGGGAGGGATTTGATGGAGACATTTAGTTTAGTACTAAGTGGTCCAAAGTCTCTTACTCTCTGCTTAATATCTGGCTTGGGTCTCTGTATTTGTTCCCATCTGCTGCAGGAGGAAGCTTCTCTGATGATGGCTGAGCAAAGCACTGACCTATGAGTGTAGCAGATTGTTGTTAGTCATTTTATTGCTACATTCCTTTTGTAGAATAGCAGTATTTGGTTTTACCCTAGAGACCTGGGCTATCTAGTGTCAGGTTCTTGATCACACAAGCAGTGTTGGGTATGGGTTCCATCTCAAAGATTGGGCCTTAAATCAAATCAGATATTGATTGGTTACTACTCTCATGAACTTTGTGCCCCCGTTGCACTAGCAGAACTTGGAGGCAAGACACTGTTGTAGGTTGAGGGTTTTGTAGCTGTGTTGGTGTTTAGATTTCTGCTTTGTTAATGTGCAGAATAGCTTCTGTACCAAAGATGCTAGAATGTAGGGCTGAAGGTTTTAGATAGGCACAAGAGCAACTTCTCCAGGTTCAATTAGTTATGTTGGTGTTATTTTCAGCCATGGGACCTTGGCATCAGTTTGTGGAGAGCAACATTTAGTCTTTTCACACACTGTTGAATACTCACATGGGACCCTTTGGCTAATAACTGTGGCGTCTGTGCCACGACTAAGTCTAATGGAACCTCCACTTGGCATTGGAGCCACAACTAAGTCCGAGTATCAGGCGAAAGCCTGGAGATTTAGTTAAAAAGCTGAAATGTCTGGCCACTTGTGCTATGTGCTTCTGTCCGACTTTGTCTTTTTTATTCCAGGGGGAGAGCAGACTTATATACACTTACAAAACAATGGAAAAAAACCCAGGTGTAAGAGCTCGTGGAAGAAGAGCTTGTGTTTTCCCAGGTGTAGTGGGTCAAGGCCAGGGCTGTTAAGTCAGGACTAGAAAACAGGATGCACCTGTGGTTATTGGCTGACAAGCAACTCACAGAGACCCTGTGGGGGCTGGGACCCAACAAATAACTTAATCAGATATACCCACTGTCAGTACTGAAGCTTCGTTTAGTGATAAGGGATGTCCAGTTGGGTCTTTGTCTCCCTCATTATTTGGTGATTTCATTTAGATCACCTTCATATATGTATATAATTTAGGAAGCATGTAATGTATTAGGTTTCCATATGATGCCTCAAATGGCCCTTAATTTCAACTGTCTCTCTCTGTATTTTCTCCCTCACCCCCGTCATCTTCTGTCCCCCTCTTCCTTCCCACTCTCTGTTTGACCCTCTGATTACAACACCCCATCCATAATTATCCATTCTATTTCCCCTTCCTAGAGAACTCTGTCCTTTAATCTATACCTCAGTGGTTCTATGGGTTGTAGCTTGTTATCTTTGACTTAACAGCTAACATCTGCATATAAGAGAATTCATACCATATTTGTTTTTCTGGGTCTGGGTTACCTCACCCAGGATGATTTTTTTTTTCAGTTCCATAATTTACTAGTAAATTATTTCATGATTTCTTTTTTTCATAGTGGAGTAATATTTTATTGTATAAATGTACCACATTTTCTTATTCATTCATCTGTTGAGAGACATCTAAGTTGTTTTACTTTTATTTATTTATTTAAATTTTTGCAGTTTTCTGGCTATGCATGGATCAGCAATGAGAAAGGCTGAGCAAGTGTGTCTGTAGTAGAATTAAGTATCCTTTGGGTATATGGCCAACAACAGTACAACTGGATCTTGAGATGGGTCAATGTCCATTTTCCTAAGGAACCACCACATTCATTTCCATAGTGGCTGTGAGTTTGTGTTCTCAACAGCAATAGATGAGTGATGAATGCCTATTTGAATTATCTTTCATCAGTCATAGAAAATAAGTCCTCAATAAATGAATTCACATCTATCCATTACACATACGTCTTAACCCCACACAAGAAATTCTAACTGAGCAAGTGCAGCTTCGAGCTACTGCTCAGACACAGACACCCACTCCCATTCTTGTTCTTTATCAAAGCTTTGCTCTGCTCATTCTGCCTGCTCATGGATGCTGGCTATAACACACACACTATTGGGGTTCCTACTAAAGCGGTATTAGAGTGTAGTTTCTCCTCCTCCTCCCCCATCTCTGCTTCTATTTCCATCCCTTTGAGATCTCCATCCTTCAGCTCTGTTTCCAGGTCCTTAGGGAGGCAATCCAGGGTCTGTCCCCTAGGAATCCACTTTCCAATTAGTCTTTTTGCTCCATGAAAACCCCATCATTGATTCCTCAGACTTTTTTAATACCTAGACAGATGTATGTGCTCTATGAAGGGGGATTGCCATGGATGGTGGTATGCTGCATGCCAGGACTAATCTCCTATTCCACAGACACCAGGACTCAGTTAGTCTTGGTTGACTAGGCAATTCCCATGTAGTTTTTGCTTAATGTCTGAGTAATTGAAGGGAGAAGGACTTTGGTCTATCTTTCTCCTTTTGTGACTTCCTCCCTTTGCACTTTATTTGAGATTATGAGTGAGTGTGATTTCAGATGAGAAACATTTAACGGTGAGTCAGGGAGATGAAATTTCACTGAGATGCAGAACACAGGAAGAGAAAATGTGTGAAAACTCACGTTGACTGGGTTGTCTTGGTAGCTCGTAAAGCAGAGAAAGGAAATTCCCGCACAGTGGGTTTTAATAAAATTGGCAAGCTGGGATGTGGGGCTGTGTGAGAACCCTGGTGAGGAATAGAGAGACAGAAGGCAAGCGTAGGAATCATAAGGCCTTTCTTATCGTGGACGTTTTTCCCCCTGCACCTAATTTATTCTGCAAATGAGTTCCCAGATGAGAACTGTTTTCCTATGAATCTGCAATAATAAATTTAAGAGGATGGGGATGCATCTTCCAATGGAAGAAGTAAATCAAATACCAGGCAGTATTATGCTTTGGCATTAGAGACTTCTGTGAGGAATGTGCATACTAAATGTATATAGTAAATGTATACTAATGTACATACTAAAGAGTATACGGGAATTTAGATTCCCCGAGGAGATTACATGAGGCATGGGCATTGCTCAATGAGGAGCCTCATGGTGCAATTTTATAAAAGTCACAGTTTAAGAGATTTACAAATAGTACTCAATTTTCATGCAACTTCTCCAGACTTTTTTTTTATTTAAATTAGTAACAAGTTTGCTTCACATGTCAATCCCAGCTCCCTCTCCCTCCCCTCATCCCCTGCCCCCCACCAAAGCCCCCACCACATCCCCCCTCTGCTCCTCAGGGATGGTGAGGCCCTCCATGGGGCATCTCTAAAGTCTGTCATATCATCCCAGGCAAGGCCTACGCCCTCCCCTATGTGTCCAGGCTGAGAGAGTATCCCTCCATGTGGAAAGGGCTCCCAAAGTCCATTCGTGCACCAGGGACAAATACTGATCTACTACCCAAGGCACCATAATTGCCGAGGCCTCCTCACTGATACCCACTTTCAGGGGTCTGGATCAATCCCATGCTGGCCTCTCAGCCATCAGTCTGGGGTCCATGTGCTCCCCCTTGTTCAAGTCAGCTGTTTCTGTGGGTTTCACCAGCCAGGTCTTGACCCCTTTGCTCATCACTCCTCCCTCTCTGCAACTGGGTCCCAGGAGTTCAGTTCAGTGTTTAACTGTGGGTGTCTGCTTCTGCTTCCATCAGCTACTGGATGAAGGCTCTAGGCATATAAGGTAGTCATCAATCTCATTATCCAGGAAGGACATTTAAGGTAGCCTCTCCACTATTGCTTAGATTGGCAGTTCTTCTCCAGATTTCTAAGTCAGCCATGTAAAGCAAGACCGTCATATAGTGGCCACAGAACTCCTGTTTCCTTATTTCTCATTTTATCAGTGAGCTACCACTTTCTTATTTGTTTTGTTATTTATGTTCTGTTTCCACCTACCACTGACTTGTTATTAGCAGTATAGCTCAATGGTAGAATATCTGCCTAATATTCCCTAGGCCTTGAGTTTAATTCCCTGTGTGTGTGTGTGTGTGTGTGTGTGTGTGTGTGTGTGTGTGTGTGTGTGCATGTGTGCCCTCATACACTACACACACACACACACACACACACACAAACAAACAAACAAACACACACTCGTGTATTATGAATACTTTGGACCATTTGTGGTACTGTGGTACCTACTAGATACTCTGTAATTTGTTTACTGAATAATAAATGACCGTGAGAGACTGGGGGAGTTTAAGTTACACAAGTAAACCACTGGACTCACAGCTGGCAGCCAGTCCAGGGCTCCTTCATTTATCACTGTTACAATAGCTCTTGTTTGCTTAGCTACCATGGTTAATGTGCAAGAGATGACATGCCTCTACAGGAGGCTGCTGAAGGCCAGGAAGCAGGCCATTGAACAACCCTACCTGCCAGCATTCACACTGGGATTTACAGGAAATGTTAGTGGGCTTAGCTGTTGTAACCCTCACCAATGAAAAACTTGTGATAAAGTCCCTTCCAAAATTTAGGCCTTTGACCTTCAAAAGAGTCTGCAGATTCTAGAGTGAGTGTCCAGCAACTTTAGCCTCTATGGCGTATTTGGAAAAGACACCACAGAGGATCCTGCTAGAGATTCAGGCTGGCTGGCTGCTAGGAAGGAGTGGAAGGTCACTTTACTACAGGACTGTCCATCGTTGCTTCCTTCTCTTCCAGGGGAGACCACAGGCTTAGGCACAAGGTGTGGACAAAATGCCAATTTTGTCTCAAAATCTCTACTAAAAGAGGGGAAGAGGTAGCCTAAATCCTGTGCCCCAGCTTGCTTGTGGCCGGGTGGGCGGGGCAGGCATCCCGCGGTTCTCAGAGGGTCCGTCCTGGAGAACTTCTCCTATTAACCACTTCACTGTTTTGTCCCCATCTCATTATCTGTTCTTGTTAAAATCTTTATTATTCATGGATGCAAAAAAATCCCATCATTAACCCATCATAAATATTCATAACCCTTTGCAATTGTGTGCATTTCATTTAGCCACTTGGCAAAACTTCTCTGAAGTACCCAGGCTTTAAGGAAATCTGGCTAATGAGACGAGAGCCCGGGAAATGCAGGGTGGCCTTTCTCCTCTGTGTTATTTTATTTTAACCTGAAAACAAATGCAAAATATAAATAATAATTAAAAGAGATAAGCAGGGGAGGTGCTCACTGGCAAAGAAGAGCCTCATATCCCCTGGCTTTGTCTTGATTGTGTTCTTGTGTCTAGCGGAAGAGTAAACCCTGTACTACAAGAGAGGGATTGTGAGTTTGCGCTACTAATGGATTTATCCAAAAGCCTACAGAGGCAATATAAATCCTCCGCTTGGGTAAACAGGACCTTTCTTCACATGGTCCGGACAGTTACTGACGTCAGGTTGAAGTTGAGATAAGAGTGGCCTGTTCCTTGTGTGTACTATATATACCAGGCAGCCTTCCCAGTTTCAGTGTCTGAGAAAGTATTATATCCATCTCACTCTTCTTCTTCTAATCCACTTTATCTGAACTATGTGCTCCCCCACCAGTATGCAGAGCTTTGCATGGAAGTAAAAGAAAACCCAGAAAATTGTCACTGCCCCCACATGGAATTGGAATAAAGTACTTCCCTACTGCCATCCCCTCCCAGCAGGGAGATCTTTTGTCCCATAAATTCTTGCCTTGAAATTTCTTTTCCTGCCTTTCAGCTTAAAGATTCTCACCACTGAAAAGGAGCATTTAAATGGCATGAGCTTGTAGAAGAAAACGTGTATAGCAGTAGACGTTGCCCCTTGCCTGTACTTGTTTAGGCTTCTTCCATGCCACTGCTGACAACGTTTATGCTCGATAATGAGTTGCTTTTCCAGCATAACGGCTAACAGGTGCCGGGAAACATTGGGAGCATTGGAAACTGCTCAGCAAGTTGTACTTCCCCTGAGGGTTTCTGCTGTATAGAAACACGTTACCACCAGTGCAAGTGCGAGACTGGAGGGTGGTGTGCATCACTGGGTTAGGAAATGTCACATGTTAATAGGGAGCACACCCAGTTCCCAAGCAGAGGACCAATTAACAAAACTTCTCTGAGGTCCGGTCCTGTGGAATTAGACTCACTTCTCCCAACTATTGATCCTTGAGCTCATTTGTGGTAGTGTTCGGCAACCGTCTCGTTGTTTGTTGGACCATCTTGAAGACTCTAATTAGAGTCTGTCTTTCGTGTTCCTCTGCTAACTGATATGGGTTATCATCAGGGAGAAGGGACTCTTCCTACTATTTATTTTATATTCTACCCCATAGGAAAGATCTGTACCTTCAAGAAAATTAAGTGTACTGTTTTATAGGATTCATGGTGTCGATTTATATGTGACCTTTGAAGTGTGGCACATTTCTTCAGTGTGTTCTGTATTAAAATTCAAAATCAGGTCTTAAATTCTAGTAGTATTAATTACTCCCTCTGTGCCTCCATTGCTCTATTCTTCACAACCTTCTTAGCCCATCATATTTGCTTAATAAAGTATTTTGCTTGCAAGGAGCTATGATTCACTCAGCATCGCTTGGGTAATGAGGGCTTATTTTAAGGCTGTCTGTGCTGTTACTAGAGCCAGAATCTCATGGAGTCCTCTAAGTAGAAGGCAGACAGTGGCCTGGCTGTGATTCCAGTGTTGCAGTGAGAAAATGACTCTGAGTTTAAGGACCTGGTTCTAAGGAACTGAAGAGCTGAAGCAAGGCTTTGCCAGAGAGATGTCCCTGGGTTCACAATGCAGGCCTGCTGTGTTTTCACTCATGCCTGTCTCTTCTGAGTTGGTCTACTCACATTGCCTCTTAAGAGAGACAGTCCGTGGTCCCAATAGCTACTCATAAGAAGGGAGGTATTTCTCTGCTTGACCTCTGTGGCTGCCTGTCTTTATGTCAATCGCCCAGTCTCTGTCCAGCCAGCTAGCCCGTGGAGGAAATGGTGAATAATGACATAGCTTCCAACAGCTTCATTATACTTCCCCAAGTGGATTGGATCACCAACTCTCTAGCTCATGTGAGCAAGCTCAAGGCTATTAGCTTTTCCTGGGTGGGGCCCAAATCCTATTAAAATATCCATTGTGCTTAGCATCATTGGCGGGGTGTTGTAGGCGCTCCATCGGTTATGGTCTACTTGTGTTCCTTTCCACCGTGGGTAGTTCTGGGTGAAGTCACTTTGGTTGATGTTTACATAAGGCTTAATATCATTTACTTGTCAATGGGGGAATTCTTGAGGATTCTGGGTTCTAAGACATACATAGTAGGTTTCATTTCCCCATTCTAGATTTTTCTATTTAAAAAAATGAATAAAAACAAACAAGCAAGCAAAGCCCCACCAACTATCTGAGTGTGGTACCACATGCCTGTAATTCCAGCACTTAGGAGGAAAGAGGTCAGCCTGACTTTGAGGTCAGCCAGGTCTACAGACTGAGTTCCAGGACAACCAAGACTACACAGAGAAACCTTGTCTCGAAAATAAATGAACAAATAAATAAACAAATAAATAAAGAGTTATAGCAAAGTCAGCAATCCATTTTTAGAAGAAGAATTGCTGTGACCTCTCTCTCCAAGTCTGTCTAATGTAGTGGTGTTGCTTTCTTTGGTTAGGGGGAGGAATAAAACCCTACAGCCTCCACAGGGACAAGCTGTTGGGAAGATGCATTTGCTTTCTGGTTTTCAGAGAGATTCATACTTTTTTTTCATATGGAAAGGTAGACAACTCCCTTCACAACCCCCCCCCCCCGTACTTCACAAGGTCTGGAGCAGGCATCACAGATGCTGGGGAGGAAAGAAGTAGACATGGGCACAACTGGCATCGCTTGCTTCCCTCAGAGCAATCATAGGCACACTGTGTGACCATGCTACAGTCTCGTTGGTGGATTTTCCCAGTGGAATTAACTGTCTACAAATAACTAGGGCACCAAAATTCTGGGATCACAGGCATGATTCTAGAAGCACGAACATGTAACTCCAAGTACAAGTTTGTGCTGAACAAAGACCTGTCCCTGCATGAGCTGTCACCCATCGCCTAAGCCCACTTTTATCTGTTCCTGCTTGTCTGTCCATGTATATAAAGACAGAGAAGGTTAGATAGGAGCCTACAAAACACCACAGCGACTGAAAACTCAACTTTTGCTCTTGTAAATCTCCCATAAAAAGATGTGTATAGTCAGGTGTGGTGGCACACACCTTTAATCCCAGCACTCAGGACGTAGAAGCAGGTAGATCTCTGAGTTGGAGTCCAGCCTGGTCTACAGAGTGAGTTCCAGGACAGTTAGGGCTACACAGAGAAACCCTGTCTCGAAAAACCAAACCTCCTGCCACCCCCCACTTCCTGGCAAGTCTTTTCCTTATTTTGGGGGCACTGCTTCTGGAAGACCATTCTCATCTGCTGTGTATATAACTAGTTGTCATTGTAATATCCGTTACCTTTGCTTTCTTCTTGTCTGCATTCTGTTTCTTCATATCATTCTACAGGCTGTTTGTCAACAGCTGCAGAACCTAATTTCTCTCTCCTCTCCATGGTGCTGTCAGAATTGGGCCAGAGAAGTATGGTGTGTGTGTCCACTTTGAATAGCATGGTAAAGGAGGGTGAGGTTCCCAGTAGACAGAGTAGGTAATAAGTCTTGTGGGCAAGATCGATGATAAAAGGAAGAGGGGGCCGCAGATGGGGGATGGAAAGCTAGGCAAAGATGAGGGCAGCCAAACAGATTCCAGCTAAAACTGATTCCGCTTGCTAATGAATGCACTTGCTAGTACTGAATTCCTGATACTCTCTTCACCTCTCAAGTTAAAAAAAAAAAAATTGATTCCATGCCAGTTACTAGGGGCAGAGTTGTCACTTATCAGGGAGATTAACTTGCTTTGTTGAATACTGACAGGGACCAAGGGAGAGCAGAAACCACTCAGAATGGAGGCCACTCTAATTCATGGTAACATCAAAACCAGAACGGGAGTGAACCAAGGATGTACAATTTATGCCAGCTCCAAGTCCAGACTGACGGAACCCTGGAGAGTGAATATGAGGAGTTCCTAAACGAAGAAGGATTTTGGCCATCTCTGAAGAACCTTTCTGTCCAAACTGGTTATACTTCTGAAGGTATGGACTCTAGTCCTACAGCCTCAGAGCCTCACACTCTCACACCGAGCCAACTACACCAGTCAAAAGACGTTAATTGTAATAATGGCTGCACTCGAGGCCTTGGAACATTGGGTCACTCTCTGTGTAGGGAATAAGCATAATTGAAGGAAAGACACCAAGGGTCCCTAATGCCAAGCCATGCTTCTGCCAGAGCAGATGGTTTCCCTGTGCAGCTGAGCTCTGGGAAATCTCTGAAGTGTGGACAGATATGTGAGGACTGTGGTGCTTGGCTGGGCATCCTCAGCCTGATTTCTTTTAACTGCCACATTTCTGCCCTGTGGCTGTAGATGTTATCAGAATGGTTTCAAGAATGTCTAACACACTTCTCACTCTCCTTTCGAATGCCACATTGCTTAGAAGGGACAATGCCTTGAAAAAAAAAAAAAACAAAGCTGCGATGAATACATAAAATTAGAGAATGTAAAAAAGTCTGAGTGTATTTATGTAGAGCAGTGGGGCGGTGGGTGGTGGGGTGGGTGGTTGGCAAACACCTGAAAGAAGTGACAATACAGATATATAGTTGGTTTTCCCTGTCCTCGGGTTTGGCACCTATGGACTCAACCAACCACTGTCTGGAAAGGCTTCTGTACTAACGGTGCAGACTTTTTGCTTGTCATTATTCCTAAGCAGCACAAGGACTATTTACAGAGCACTTACGCTGTGTCAGATATTGTAAGGAGGATAACTATGACTTGCAGTATGCAGGACCGTGCTGCTGCGGTTTTATGAAACGCTACGGTGTTTTCCAGACAGCACTTGCGCATTCACAGATACCAATTTCTACATGCGTCCTGAATTCGGTCTGGATACCTAGCATTAATCAAACGTTTCCCAAGTTTGAGAGATAAATCTGAGCATGTCCAGAGGGCATGTGATGACTTGAGAAATTAGAGAAGAAAGTTACATTGAAGAGTAAACTTCTGTGGTAAAACCACTGACTCACAAATTAGAAGTGTTTGGAAAGCTGCCCAGTCCCTTTCTCCTGATTGCTGCAGGGCTTTGGAAACTTCCTTTAAAAAGGGATAAACATGTCATTTGTTTTTCCTTCAGCCCTGGCTTTTAAGTTCTTAGGAATGGGGAGTAACAGACTGGGGGGTGGGGGACGGACTGTCCAAATCCTAGGCGCTCTTGCCCCGCCTTCTTTCCCAGTGCTACCTGGGTAAAGCAACTTGCTGGGCTCCGCCCCTCCAGGGAGGGAGGATGACAATCCCCCCTTCCCGTTAATTCTTCCAGGCTTGTTGGAAAGAGCCATTGGTTTATATTTTATTCCTCATGCCTTTGAGATCTGGGGATGAAATACTCTCTATAAACCACAAAGCCTATTACTATTTTAAGTACCTGCATCTTCCAGAAGGAACACGCCGGCTCCCTGCAGGAGAAATAAATGGAGTCGGCTTTCGGGCTGGCACACTGTCTTTAGCAGAAAATAAAGAAAGACACAGATTGTCCTGTTCTCTCCACTGTGGAAAATGTGTCTCGATGGAGTAAAACCGAACACATATTTCAGAGGAGGAACTTGTCACACACTGGAACACAAATCAGAGGCCTTTCCCAGGGCAGGGGTACGGAAGGGGTCAAAAGAAAAGAAAAGAAAAGAAAAAAGCAAGCTTTGAACACAAAAAGGAGTGATGATAAAATTCACTTTCAGGGATGTTATGGGAATAAACATGTTCTTTCTCTTGTTCTAGGGTGCTGTTTCATGGGTGCAAAGGAAAGGAACGGACCCTGGCTACACACCTTTCAGTCTCACCAGGTTCAGGTTGAGGAAGCACCTGGTACTTGCGAACAAAAAAGCAAGCAAAAATATTTTGTTCTATTTTCCCATTGTCATCTCCCTTTGAGATTTTTTTTTTTTCGTCCCTCCCTTTGTGTTCTTGTCAGGACTGACAAGCATCCGTGTGTTACCAAGTAACATGAAGTTCTTGCTTGAATAATCATGAAGAAAATCCAGGGTATTTCAAAGCACGTTATTGACTCGGAGAACCACCCACTAGATTGAATTCCTCTGATTATCATTGATTGACAGCACCCTCTAGGTGCTGTTTTTTCACCAAATGGTCAGGTCTGTGATGCCCCTGCTTTGGCTCTGGCACTGGTGTCTTTGTCTCAGAGCTATTATGATGTTGGCTGTAGTCAGGAAGGTTTCTCTGCTTGATGATATAGAAAACCCCCTGTTCAAGTAAAGATCAACAGAACAATAACAACAAAAAACCCTCAGCAAAGGACAAGAAGAGAAACTAGCCCAGATTGTTTTTCTGTTTTCTTTTCCTCTGTATTAGTCATCCAGCCAGCCTTCAGCTTTCATAACAACAGTGCTGTCATTGGCTACAATATGGCAGAGCTCATGGCATGCTTAGAATGAATGGGGGGTACTTTATATAAGCAATGAAATTACGCTTCCCTCCTAGCCTGTGCAGAGGCCATTGAAAAGAGGGTAGCAACCTGTGATGGACTAACCAAGGGTTCCTTCTGTTGGGGCAGGCTGAACGTGAGGCCACTATTCCTCTTTATTCTTCTTGGTCCTAAGGGTTGAATCCAGAAATGCCATATGAAAGGGTAAAACATTGCATTCCACTTGGAAACAGGAAGGAGATCAGAGATTGAAGGCTTCCTTGGAAATAGTATTTGCACAGTGATCCCAGGATTTGTAACTGGGTACTAAGTTTTTCTGCCAAGTCTGGCCCGACAAATCATTTCTTCTGCATACTAACTAAACATTTGGCGAAGTCCTCAACTGTTTCCTGCAATGAGATTCCCTGTCTTCTTCTTCTTTTTAGATCTTAGGCATTTCCTTATTGTCTGTATTTTAAGCAAGGGGCAACGGATACAGCTTCACCACTCAGAGTGAGCAGTAAGGAGTCCAGCTTATATTTCTGGTTGTGAGCCTAGCCTTTAATGGCTGAGCCATCTCTCTAGCCCAATAGCTCCATCTTAAAAATAGGCACACATGTCTTCAGCCACTGGACAACTTAATAAAATGGAATGTCTCTCACTAAACACTGACAGAGAGTACTGTCCTGATTAGTTATTTATGATTTTTGGGTATCTCTTCTCCAAAGGGAAAACATGTTTCCCACCACAGTTTTACAGAGCTTTCTTAAAGGGTTGTGATATTATTATCTGAACATGAAACTAAGCTTCACACACAAAAAAAAATCTCTAAGATGCTGTTTTGCAAACAATTCCCATGAAGTTGTTGTGATCAATGAACAATGTCTCAGAAATACTTGGATTTTTTATAGCTCCTATATTTACTATGTATTCCTACAAAATGTGAGATTCTAATACACATGTGTTTTATTCACAAAACACATGGCAGCCTAGACACTAAATGTCCCCTGTGATTCCTTATTTTCAGCACCTTGGATGATCACAAATTCCAAATGTGATGTTGGCAAAATTAAAGGGTTGTTCTTGTGACACTGTTGAATGGGCCATCATCTCTGCTCCAGCTTGCTTTGGCATTTGCATGGATAGCACTGTCTGTTGAGACCTGTCTCCACATCAGAAGCTCACAGCTATGATAAATTGCCCATCCGTCTGCACGCTTTACATCATGCTTAGTTCCCTTAGTCATGTATGTGTGCTTGCTCACCATGTTTGTGTGTATACATTGTGTGTGTAGCCTCTACCTTCACCAAGATTCTGGACTATTGAATGTAGATACAGCCTTGGATCCAGGAGCAGCTATATGATTTATATAAACTGGAATCTGAAACTGTCATCATTTTTCACTGTCCCTGTATCCTCAGGTGAGGAAATGATGAGTTCTATAGACATATTCAAAATTTGTTTAGCAACACTCATATTGTCTTGGGTTCTCTCACATTCACAAACAGCTTTATGACAACTATGAAAAGCCACCCCATGACCTCATGTCTCTTAAAGCCTACAGTGGCTTTTCACTTACCAAGTTTACAATTTTATAACGCACATTTTGACTATTGTTAAGATGATTTCCTTTAACTTGAGTTTTCTAACCTTAAAATCCTCAACTTTCCTCACTCACTCAAAAACAAACAAAAACAAAACTAAACAACAAAAAAACCCATCCACCCATTATTGTGCATGGTATAGAGACTTGAATTGTAGATTCTGCCTCACATTGTAAGCTTTGAAAGTATAGACTGCAAAAACCATACCGTATACCAGTACATCACTGACTGAGAACAAGGTCATGACTGATTCAATGCTTTGGAAGATGATGATGAAAATGGCAATGAAAACACAATGCTGCTCTGGTTAGAAATGTCACATATGTAGTCCAGTACATCTTGTTAAAAACAATGTATGTTGGTTTTCATTCTATACAACTGACACTCTTTGTTAGCAAAAAATTAAATAAATAAATAAATAAATAGTATGGCAAATTATTAGTGTTGAGTACCTTGCCAAATAATTATAGTAGGAAGGTCTCAGTGAGCATAATGTGAATATCAGATCATTGAATCCAAGTTATGAGGCACGTGAAATGTCTACTAGGTCATGTATTTGCTGGTTTTCACTCTACAGATGGAATTTTATAACTGTCCTTCTATCAACGGCTTCCTCAAAGACAAAAATAGTTATCTCTCGGATGCAAAATGGGCTTCACACCGCCCAATGGGCAAAAAAGCCGAAGGACAGCAACAAGTCACTTCTAAAATGTCACCATATTCATCCCTAAAGATGCCATGCAATTTGCCATGGCCACGCCACATAAGTTAATTCTTCCTTGCTAATGAGCATTGAGGTTTGGGCTGTACTGAGAGCATTACTTCTACTGAGTCTTTTGGATTGAAAGATGGTTGCTAGGAAATGCTTATTTGGCTTTTCTCTTGGTGGGATAGAAAAATATGTGTTAAGTAAAAATATAATGTGTGGTGTACCTATGTCACTTAGGATGCAAGGCTTGTCCTATTGCCTGCTTTAAGGCTCAAATACAGACAAGGCTAAAATTGCACCATTTTCTCATCAAATTAAACATGTTCTTTTCAACTCTGCATCCTTTGTCTTTCCCATACCTTCTCTTATATCCATCATATTGTCTTTTCTGTCCATATTTTTTTAGAAATCAGTAGAGTACAATTAGTCCCTAAAATAAAGACGTCATTCAAGGAAGAAAGGAGAAGGAGGGATCCAATTAAAATGATGAAAATCTTTAATTTTTATTTAGGTATACTTGTTCGGACACGTGTATATACAAATACAGATTGTATGGATTTGCGTGTGTGTGTTTTTTTTTTTTTTTACATTTTCTTTTACGTTGATATAATGTAAGCATTTCAAAACAGCACTCGATGAGCAAGTGCTCGGGACTGCAAAGCAGGGTTACAAGCACAGGGCCACATGGAGCTGGACTTCACACCCAGACGCACACACAATGAGTGGCTTCAATGGGGTGTCAAGGGGTAAGCATGGAAAACGGATTTTGACTCATGGGTAACCTCCAACATGCCAGCATCTATTAAACTGTACACACAATGGGAGTGAGTCCATTGGAGGGAGATTTGTCTCACATCCGAGCAACTCTGGGCCAATGCATGGGAAAAACTCAGTGATGCCAAACCAGAGACAGACCTGCCCATTCACGGCTCTGGGGGGAAAACAGAACGTGGGAGGAAGGCAAGAGGGGGGGCAGGCAAACGGGGTGTTGGTGGAGGTGGTTTTCAAAGAAAAAGCTGGTGACCACAACTCTGAGAACAATGAATGGGAAGGAGTTTAAAACTTTTCCTAATTTTGTGAAACTAATAAAAATGGCTGCAGCCGTTGCTAAGGCACAGGAGAAAAACAGAGTCCCTGAAAGCCCACAGGTACTGTGGCTTTTCCTTTCACAAGGACACAGAGGGAACAGCCCCACTGAGCCTTCCTCTAGGGACTGGTCTGCAACCATCCTGAGTCTGAGCCGCACTTGGTAGTGACAAGACTTCCTGGGGGGAAATGACAAACAGAAAACCAAACCAAAGTACAGAACCAGAGTCCTCTAAGCCTTTTCAAACCATATGCTTGTGGTGGGGGACAGGACCACAGAGCCCTGACATCAGACCTTGGAAACACTGAGGACAAAGGATGAATCAGAGCAGTGCTGTTGTTTCTGGTCCCAAGACGATGGAGCTGTAAGACTGAGTGGACAATGTCCAGTATGGAGCAGTGTTCCAGTCACGTGTGACTTCTCAGCCATGTATACACTGGATGTTTCAAAGCCTCAATGCAAGTTTTGTATCCTGAAAGTCTATTGTTCTCACTTACAAAAGACATAAGAATCAAATTAATACTTTATTATCAAACACTATATACAACAGAGGTTGCTAATAATACAGAATTAAAGAACGCGTTATTTTTTTGTTTTTTTTTTTTTAACATTTTAACTTTTCTTTCCTCTGCCACCCAAGAAAGTACAGTACAAAACAATAGTCTAAAACTAACACGGACTGTTACCTGGTCTATTAAAGGATACACAGTATCCACTAAACAGACAGATCTTTATTCCCTGCGTCATGTTGCAAAGCCCTTGGCAACCAGGGGCAAAGGTCGCTGGGGTTTGACCAAATGGGGCTGATGGGGACTCCAGGGCTTCCCTTCATGCTTTTGAATTGTTTTTTTTCTTTTAAATTAAACCCACCACTAAGATGCACCCGACATCCTAAGCCCACAGAGGGTTGTAGCAAACACCACAAAAGGCCACCAGCACATTTTGGACAAGATAAAAACTGCCTGACACCAATCGTCTTGAAAACTCCACACAAGTGCATTAGCTACAATTATGTCACTTACAGGTAGAGAAGCAATTGTCTACTGGTGTGGATAGTTCTGTTGTATTTTTTTTTGTTGTTTTTTGTTTTTTTTTTTTTTAAACTTAATCTGCGGTGGCATGACAGTGAAGCAAAAGGGTCTAATTGCACAGTGAAAATGAAAGACAATGGCAGAGAGGGCCATGAGTAATTATTTCGCCATTTGTTAGAGACAAATGCTAGAAGAACCACAGAATTCACCATTTCTAAGATGACATTAGAACTGCTAATGTCGTTAGGACTAACTGGAATTATTACAGGATCACTTGATTTCCTTGACTGTAGTACATGCAGTATTATTTTGGTTCTATGGATCCATCTTAGAAGGGATTTTTTTTGTTCCCTTACTGAAATCCCACTAACCCACAAACCTGTAACTATTAATAAAAAGCGTATATCTGGATATTACTGAGAGTGTTGAGCATATAAATAAAGGTAAAGGAATTCAATGCTTTGAAGTTTGGTTTCAGTGAAACGGTGGGTGCCTCTGAAATGAAACTCTGCTACTCCAGATTAGCCTCTGATGTGGGATGAGGAGGACTGACGATATCTTTGAGGCTGGCAACCCCACTCACGTGGTTCAAGCGAGAGCAGACTCCAGTCGTCTCCACTCCAAAGGGACCAGGTAAGCCCAGCTCACATTCCAAATGTGTGTACAACTCTCTAGGGTGCAGGACGGTCACAGCTGCCTCCCACTCACATATGTTTCTAATTTGAAACTACTCACAATTCTAAGCAATTTCCCATTCATGAAGTCCATCTACCACATGAACTCCTCTTTTTTTTTTTTACACATACATCATAAAAACGAATATATAAAAACATTCTTTTTTTCTGGAATGCTTTCAATTTCCCATATTTTGTGATCATTGCATTTACTGACTTGCTTGTTTGCAAAGGCGTGACTTCTACCGATGTCGTGCAATAGCAAAACAGGGCTAGATCACCTTTCCATTGGGCGGACAATTTCCCCTGCCTAGGCTTTGGGATTTCAAATTCAAGATACACCACCAGGAGAAACCCCACAGCCTGTGTTTCCGTAATCAGCTGGGACCACCCCTTGGCCATGCTAAGGTTCAGTTAAACAGGGTCATCCTTTGTTCATTCTCCTTCTGCCCCAACCCTACTGTGAAACAAGATAACCCCCATGTTTCTAAATGTATTGAGGGATACCACTTTTTTCTCACAAGTTTAAATAGGACAAGCATATATACTCACTCTCAGCATAAAGTATATCTAAATAATGTATTTTCTATTCTAGTGGATTTTTAAAAAAATATTTTGTCAAAGTCTTTGGGACTCCATCTTGTTTATCTCCCACAGATAAACACATGTTCCCCCTACGCTTTAGGCTGTGTCAGAAAGGGAAAGAATATAAAAATCAACGCTTGAATTTTTATTCCAAACTTTGGAATTTTTATTCCAAATTTCCCTTTAGCCCTCCAAAGTAGTGCTGACTGACTCTCCTGGTGACAGGGGTTTGTGTCTGAGTCCCCTGTGATCATGGGGGCAGAATGTGGGCATCGGGGTGGGAGTTGGGGAAAGGCCACAGCACACTGGAGCTCCAGCAAAGCCAAATCGCATCTCCTCTGGCCACAGACTTCCTTTCCTTGTACATATTGTCCCCAGAGGGGCAGTCAAAGCTATTCCACTCTCTACTCATCAACCCTGGCTTGTCAGCCTCGGGGAAGGTCACTTTATTCATAAAAATGCCTCTTTGAACTCCTAAAAAGAAAAAGAAAAGTTGTAGCACCATGGTGATCTGTATTCAAAGGAAAAAAAATCATCAGGTGTGCACAGCCTGATCACTAAAACGATGAGGCACTCACACCCCTAGCAACTGAGTTTTCTCAGTATACATATCTTCTGTATTGCCATCCCTGCATCCAACCCTCCTTCTGGGAGAAAAAGCTTCTTCGACACAGCTTGAGTTTTGCCGGCAAGAACGCCTTAAGACAGTCATAGCTGATAAAACAAAAACTTGTATCTGGGCCTTTGAGAAGCCTGCTTGCTTCTACACTCCTAGAGGATATGCTGGACTAGTATGTCTTTTCTGAATTCCTTTGCCCCTCTGGACCTCGAATGCCACCATAATGTGCCACACAACCACCATACTGTCCTGAACGAGAAGGCATAAGTACTGCAGGAGAGGGGCACCCTCTCAGGCTGGCCATTGCTGGCACCATCTACCACGACTCTTCCTTGTCTGCATACTGTCGACACCCCGAGCTTACAGAGGTGAGTTCTAGAGAACGCACAGGGGGTGAAGACCCACTGGTGTCGCTATGACAATTTGGCATTTTCATCTGGAGTCCATTGAATTTGGAAGGGGTGAGAGAAGTCAAGGACCAGGGCTGGGGATAGGGTGGGGTGAAGGAGGGCAGCGGCTAGTTTAGCCCCCCGCAACAACCCCAGGTTGCTGCTTAGAAATCAGGCTGAAGGAAAGAAAACAAAAATTCTGACATCTGCCAAAAAACCAATAACAAGTCCCTTCTTGGGATGAGCAGTTGGGTGGATCTCTGGTGTTCCAAGACCCTGATGTTTTCTGTGACAGGTGACGAGAGGAGGCTGTGCTATAATGTCAAAAGCATCGCCAGGAGGAACAGTAGGATTGCCAAAAGGCGGCTGGGTATCCTTGGTGTTTGTGCCGCGTTCTCACCGCGGGATGGCTCGGCTGACTCATGTACGGTATCATCTGTTCAAATAGAAAGCACACATTCCAATGAGATTTCACATCCTTAATAACTCTCGAAGCAGCAGCAGCCTGCTGTTAACAGATCTCGCCACCCTCTGCAAAGTAGGGTAATGAACCCTGTGCCACCATTGACTTTCATGTCTGCATAATCACTCATTATTTACAGCAAACAAAGGAGAGGCAGGGAAAATTGGACTTCCTTCACAATATTTATACTGTCTCTTAACACTGAGGGGGGAAACTGGGCATACAGTGTAATATTTGCTGCATAAGCTCCTTTGACTCGCTACCAGTTGGACGGACTTTGCACAGAACTTGAGATAGGAAAAGTACCTTTAGGTCTGCAGGGCTGCGGGCAAGGAAAGCGACATATTGGGGGGGGGAAGGGGAAGAGTTATGTGGGCATATTAGTGGTTAAGCAGGCAGGGCTGCTCATTTCTTTGTCGTAGGCATTTCACGGGATTAGCAGTGAATGTTCGGTTTGTTCGGTGCCTACGTGTATTTTCAAATGTGAAAAATTGAATGCCAAAACAACAGTATTTTAAGTAAACTATATATTAATACCCAGTAAACTTCAGAAATCCTGTACCCACTGGGCTGCCTACAATTAGGAATCAATTATGGTGCTATTTCCATTACAGGCCCTGCATCTCCCAGATTAAATTACTTGAACTTGACTATTCTTATTTGTATCAGGCTGAAGCTCAGCACATAAATTATCAGTGTGGATGCAAATTTTCCTCTAAATAAAATGGATTAAGTGAGTTAAGCCTCTTTTATTTAGCTATAAAGTGTTCTACGAGGCTGCCTCTGACTTTGGATGGATGTCTCCCTGATCTGCATGATTAACAGGCTTAACTTGGAAATGGGAACTTTGCAGTAATTAGTGCCCGAAGATAGACTGGAGGCTTGCCCGTGAGCCATGCTATTCTCTAATGTGGCCGTCTCCTTCCTCCCATCTGGCCCAGCTTATGCTTTTAGCCCAGATGACCTCTGCACATGTTTCTGGAGCTGACAGTTGGCCTCTGAGCAGATTTGATTTCAGCATCAGGGGGACTTCCCATGGGGACACAAGAATTGCTACTTGGGAATCGCTGACTGGTTAATCAGAGAGAACAGTAACAAGTGAGACTCCTGTAATTGTCCTCAATTATGAAGACCTCAGAAGACAATCCCTAACATCCGTCACTGACCTACTTGCTGTCTCTTAAGAGGTTAATTGTCATTATCTTAACCTCATGCATAGTCACCTACCACACATGCCATATTAAGGGTACTTTTTCCTCACAGGGAGAGTCACACATTCTATTATTTGTCCTAAAGGAACTCTTTTTGCCTCACACTTGGAACTTTCTGTTCATCTCATTCATGTCCCCTGTGAACTAAGAAACAGGTCTTCTCAGAATTAAGTCTTCTGCCCCTGAGGGCTCTTACTTCAGCAGGTCTTCATCTAGAAGCCCCTACAGCCCTTTGTTTAATTTGTTCTCCTTTCCTGGACTTTTGCAAACCTGGATAGATTGCTTTTAGCTTAGGAGACTAGAAAAGGTTAGGAAGCAAGGATGGGAAGGCAAATCCCGCACAGTGTAGCCAAGTACGTGTGGGGGGCCCTCATCTTTTCTTTGCTCTTTTCAGCCTTGCTAATGCATTAATTAAATCTGTAGTTAACAGGAGGCAGAAGTAAAGGCCCTTAATAGCCCTGAAATTAAAATCCAAATCACATTCTTAAGAACACCAATATGGTGTCAATCAAAACAATGGAGCACTTCAGGCTTAATTATAAAAGAACCATAAACCCCGAGGATTCCACGGCTCATTTTGAAACATCACTTATATTTATACACCTGAAATTACATCACCTACTGGGGTCTTCTCCACCCTTTTCTCAATAACACATTACTCAGTCGTCTTTCACCTTGTGAAGCTTGGAAATGTATTGTTAAAAGATACCCAAGCTGCATTGCAGACCATGGCTTCCCTGCTACCCACTCCTTCCAGAGGCCCAGCAAACGTTATCCACTCCTTCAGGCTCACTCAGCACAAGGCACAGGGAAAGAACCTTGAAGAATAACTGACTTTACCAAGAGGGAAGACTTTGATTTTCTTCTAAGTGAAGCATAAGTTTGAATGTACCTTTCAAACCTTGCATCACAGATAACTTTCTGGCATTACCACTTCTGTGAACTGTGTTGTCCATTATTTTAACCGTGTGTGTGTGTGTGTGTGTGTGTGTGTGTGTGTGTGTGTGTGTGTGTATTCGCCTACCATACATGTCACGATAAGGGAACCTTTTCTTTTCTTACTGGGGAAAATCATGCTCCCCTGGGTTTCCCTTGGTCCTACAACATGATGTTCACGAGTCAGGATTCTACAAGCCATGCTTTGACTAAAACAGTCTTGGATGGGAAATTCTGTGTGTCACCACCCCTACCCATTAACTACCCATGCCAGCTAATGAAAAACTGATTATCATTTAGATAATTTGGGGAAATTTCAGAATTTTAACTTGAAACTCTGCCCCAATGGAAATTAAACCTCCATGTAAGACATTACTAATGCATGTAATAGTGAGTGTGCCTTTAGTGGAAGGAAAAGTCCCTCTGTATAGAGAAGCCAAATTGAATCTTGCCTTAGTTACAGGGTTCCACCACACAGGAGTTTCAGTGGTTAACTGAGAACACTAATGGTATTTGGGAGCATGTAGCGTGGAATATGTCTGCCCTGAGATTGATTATCCTGCATCCCTGAAGTTAGGAAACTGGCAGGCAGAGTGTGCAAGCAAACAAAAGGACAAACGCATTCCACAGACAGGTGAATTAGTACACATTGCTGAGAACATGCAGCAGTATCCTTGCAGGCTCACTGGATCGGATCGCTAGAGCCTGCATGTTCATCTAGGGCTGGCTAAAGGACAGCATTTGTTAAATCCCACAATCACCTTAGTGGGAAACAACTTCAAGTGTGACTGACTAAATTCTCTAGGGAACAAAGGGAACACTCCACTCTGTTGCCACATTCATATTGCAGGTACCTTGACTCAACTCCCCTCTTACCATGTCAGTGAGGATGCTTGCCAGCACTCTCTCTCTCTCTCTCTCTCTCTCTCTCTCTCTCTCTCTCTCTCTGTCTCTCTCACACACACACACACACACACACACACACACACACACACACACACACTAAACTATACTCTGCTAAACTTTTCCAACTTCCGTCAGTTACATGTTCATAGATTTGGGGCCACTGCAAATTCCAAGTTCTGTATGAGAAAGAACTTGTTTCTTAGAAGACACTGACATATGCTTATGTCTTAACATTTCTATTTTATTATTAGTCCAATTCAAAAGTGATTTTCTTAGTAATAGAATAATCCTCAGTGTTCTTCATTACCAGAAAAAAACAAAACCATGAAATCTCGTATATCTCTAGACAAGGTCCTCCTCCTTGCTAGAGAGACCATTGACTTTACCTAGAAAATAAGATCACGGGAAATGCATCTCAAAATTATAGACCTAGCAAGTTTATAGCAGGCCTAACCCATTGGTCATTCTGCTCATGACTTACTAGTGAAGCCAAGAGAGTTACGTGTTTTCTCTGAACATCTATACCTCTAGTAGCGGGAAGAGCCTATCCCTATTATCCCAGCAATGGGAGCTAAGGATATGAAGTCTGACAAGTTGAGTGGCCTGGGCAGGGTTCCTTGGCCATGGGAAGCAGAATGTATATTATGTGGTTTTGCAAGAACGACTGTTTAACTTGTCCCTATGGTGGTCATGTCCACAAGCTTGAAGTCTGGTACCTTGAAAAGTCACAGTAATGCTTCCGGTTTTTCAGGACACAATTAAAATGTCTCCATGTTGCCAGCACTCACTTCTTGCTCCCATCTAAAGTGGGAAACCAATCCCTGGGGAGCCAGTAAGGCCCTGACAGCTCCTATACACCCCTCTCTCTCTCATTTGTGCTCTGGCTGAGATGCCTGCCTAAAAAAAAAAAAAAAAAAGACTAGAGTGCTTGGGAAACCCCTAACTCTTCCTGGCAGCTATAGCACTAAAGCTGTTGTAAGTCTGACTAGAGTCACAGCACTTCCTCAAGGTATATTTCCCTAAGGCTTCTTCAGGGTTATCCCTATGACACCACTCAGAGAATAAGCAGACTGGAAATCCCTGGAAAGCCCTTTAGTTCCTAGAACTAAGAAAGAAAAGTCCTACAAAATAAATAAATAAATAAATAAATAAAGTCAAACAGAAACCTTATCATTTACATAAGGGGGCTCAAATCTCTTTGTGAGGACCAAATGATTTTATTTCTCTTTGGCTCTGGGATGGTCATGGGAGATAGAGAAAGAAAACTATATAGGTCTACATAGATGGATGGACTAAAGGAAGACAGGGGCTTCTACATAGTGGCTAGAGGTCGGCTACACATCACAGTGGGTCTGGTTGCATTCACCCAGCCAAAATTTATAAGCAAATAAACGGCTTGTCCCGGTTTACACTATCAACCCGTAGGCTACATTGTAAGTGGTTAAATGAATGTTCTTGTGGCTTTTACTTTTTTCATACTGAAGGGGAAGTATGAGTATGAACATCAGTAGTAGGAAAAAAATTATCTTTAAAACTTATTTTGTCTTAGTACTCAAGGACTGCTCCTGGCTCAAGGAGCAGCAGTGTACACTTGTGGTGGCAGTGGGTACGTGCGTTTGGGGTGGCAGCACAATTATATGTCTTCAGGCTGACCGCTATCAATAACAGGATAAGTAATACTGAAATGAAATATAATTTTTTAGATCACTTTCATCGATGCACGTACACTTCTAGAGAGACCTAAAGATGCTGAGTCAGTGTTTTGGGCAGTGGCTTTACTACTTTACCCACAGATTTGGGGATGATTAAAAAGAGAGTTTCATAAACATGTGCCACAGAAATAGTTTGTCTGGTTTGAAAACTGGCCTTTACAGTCACAGTGATCCACCGACACACCCTGGGGATGTGGTAAACGGCAGTGAGGTTTTAGTATTCTGGTAGTTTCTATATTAGAATACTGCGTCAAATGAGAGCCATGTCCAAGAAAGAAACGTTGGATTCTATCTAGCATGCACTACACAAAGATACTGGAGAGATGAGGCAGGAGATAAGCAATATTAGCAAGCTGCTAGCAATGGCCCAAAGCAGAAACGGCTGGGCATGCACGCATGCAGAGAGGAAGAAAGGAAAAACAGCACGAAGCGTCCAGAGGTAGATGCGTTGGTTACGGAGAGATTCTCTAAGCATACTAACCTGCTGGTTCTAATGAATTTTCTACTTTGTCGTTAACATCGAAAACACGATCATGAACACCTATAGTTTTCATACAGCTATCTATAACAAAAATAGAGATAACAGCCAAATATGTTAGTGAAGACACCCTCAAACTCCCATTTCCTTCTTTTTTCTCTTTCTCTCTATTGTTTCCTTTTATTAATGTTGAGATTGTTTTAACAATCAACGGCACGTCTCCACATGCCGAGATCCTTCCCATTTGCTGTGCATGTACAACAGTCTAAGAAACAACAAGTTAGCAACTGCTGTGTACTTTTACAAACAAAATAAAAAGCATCATGGAGAATGATGAGAAAAAATACGATGAAAACTAAAACATGGATGTGGATATACAAAACAGGTACCACACAAAATTTAACAGTAAAAATAAAACAAAATAAAACTTTTACCGCTGTGAACCAGACCACAGATAAAGCATGCGCAGTGAAGGGGCCCTCCGAAACCCATTCTATGAACTTACTTGTTGGTCTCACAAAGACTTTGAGCTTTAGGCAGGACCTCCTTCCATTGTCTGGGATTGCAGAGGCTGTGGGTAAGACAAAGAGACAGGGCAAGAGAGAAAGGAGAGAAGAACAACCCATTATTCTTTGTTTTTCACTTGCAAATAAATGGTCTATATGTACTCGTTCGGGACATAACTCTAATCCTTGTCCTGAAGTTAAGACAATACTTTTCAGACTAAGCCAAATGCTAGAGAAAGGGGACTTCATGCCCCCATCTTCTTTTTCCAGTACAATAAAGGCAGAATCGTGCAGGAATGTGGTAATCTATAGGAAAAAAAAATGCTTACGAGTTCTATTTCAAAGGCACTTCCCTTCAACTTGATCTGCTATCAATTTTCTCTAAATCAGGAGGATAATGCTTGAACTCTTGCTTCAGGAACAGCTCCTCCTCAACCGCAGGAAAAAGGGCCCAACAGAGCCCCACAGTGAGAGTGCTGTCAAAACCAGCAACAGACAGTTGCAAGGCGGACTTCAACATGACCTACTTCTGCTGGGGAGAGCAGAGCTTTGTCTGTCCTGAGAGCTTGTCTGTCAGTGCTCGGCAGGTAATTCAATTAGAGCTTTTACTCAGAATTTGGCTGTGCTTTCTATATGACTAACCCAGCCCCACGACTCCACCATGCTATTCTAAGCACAATATGCTATTGAGAAAAGGACAGTGCTGCAAAAGCCCATGTATCTTCTTTTAATTTTCCACAGAGAAGGATGGAATTAATAAAGTGGGTTTACTAAAACACGACAACATGTTTCAAGTTATAAATCATCTGAGGAAGAAACTCTCTTCCCCTCTTCAAGATAAGATCTTACACTTTGCCCACTTTTTAAGATTATCTCCACTTGGTACTCACAGGGCAGTGTCAAAGGGATTTTAAAGGGTGGTCAGATCCTCCATGAACACATGTATTAACTAATGCTCTCTAGAAATGACAAAAATTGCAGAAATGAGAGCCACATACTTGCTTCCCCGCAGACTTGCTTCAAGTGGTTTCTTTGTTCAGAAAAGCAGCTGACATCAATCAAAATGCACATGGCTTAGAATTAGTTTGGTAATACTGCAAGTGACAAAGAGGCAGCCAGTGTCTCATCTGCCTCCTCTCTCTTCTATCTTCATATTATTCTTCATGAGGAGCTCAAAAAAAAATGCTCATTTTGAGATGACAGGAGTTAAGCTCCAGAGTTCTTCTGCATGAGCTTCCTTATTTATGGAGTTACAGATCCACACAAATCTGCAGAACTCTCCTTCAACTGCTAAAGGACGTCAGATACTGAAGGACCTCCACTGCCACTATTCAACACTTGTTGAAACTCTTCATTTTAAGGCAGAATACAGAGAAAAGATGGTTTGGCCCTCTGCATCTCTCCTGGTCTCCCTGACAAGTAGTTAAGGAGTGTTAACAGCTGGCTTTGCTGGAGGCGCTCATTAAATCAAAGTTGGGAAGACTCCCCCTACTGACATTAACAGCAACGAGTGTGTTATTTAGGGCACAATATTTTACACTCTGTGGTTTGATCCAGGAAATGGTGTCCTTCCTGTGGACCTCAACTGCAAATGTACATCCTACAAATACACCACACACACACACACACACACACACACACACACACACACACACACACACGTTGCCCTCTTCTGAGCAGAGATGAACTAATTTCATAACTCTGTGAGCTTGACTCATATGCCACATGCAAAAGACTGATTTTTAACATGACAGTTCAAGATAAGCAGGCTCAAAGAAATAACAAATGGAATTGTTTTCATGAAGAGTTTTTTGTTTTGTTTTGTTTTGTTTTGTTTTTTTGGTTTTTTTGATTTCATGGAGGTTTTCCGGATTTTTATCAAGGAAAGGTAAATTCCGACATTAAGTTATTGTAGACTGTACCAGAGAAACTGAACAACAGCAAATGGTGATAGAAAAGAAAAACTAGAGCATTGTCTTATCAGCTTACAGAGACATGAGCCTTTGCTATTGGTTACACAGATTCCTTCTGTGAATTAAAGATACTGAGTGGACTTCCATAAAATGAAAAACAAAGGCTTATTTCTCAACAGTCCCCCCCGTTAGTCACCTATCACCAAGAAAGCTCTAACAGTGACAGGATGACCCCTTATGATGCTGTTGAACCATTTTATTCCAATCCTGGGAAACATGTGTGGACAAATAATATTCATGCATGATATAGTTTGTGAGTTCATGTTTAAACCACAGTGGCCCGACCCTGTGATCTCTAGGCCCACCCAGCCCATGGGGTATGACCCTAACTCTATGGAATGACCAACCTAAATGACCTTGGCTAGGCCCTAGTCACCTGACTTCCTTATTTTCCACACTGAAACACAAAACCAAAAAATAACTTAAAAATATATCCCACACATTACCAAAACTTCTTTTACATACTGAATTTTTTTTTAAAAGTGAGATTGCATTTTACTCCATGTTAAATTTGTGATTTCTGCAGCCTGTACTTGGCTTCCAGAGGGTGGATACATTTATACCACTTTAAATATAGATGGTTAGCCTTTAGTAGTCTTGGAAGATACTAGGTAATTTGTTAAAAGTGTTTTACTTGTCATAAGGAAACAGATGGCAGAGGGCAGAGCACTAAAACCACAAAATGACATATTAATTAAAATATTTAATAGTCCCACAAGTCAATGCAGAAATGAAATCCTCCTGGGATTGCTAATAAGCAAAAGATAGAGCCATTGGTAGACAGACTTGAGAGATTGAAAACCTCAAATAGGCCAGGACTCTGTGGGGAATGCCAATGCCTCAAACTCCAGGAAAAAAAAATCATTCTGTAACAACCACCATTAACCTTACTTTAGTTAAAAGAAAACTTACATATAGTTTGATAGATAAAAATCACAAATTATATGTATATTTATCATGTCTTGTGGTGTTTTCTGTTTTTTATAGTTCACACTTAAAAAAAAAAAGTAGAGTGTCACCTTCCATTTCAAATACTTCTAAACCCCCCACTCCATGCCAGCATCTTTATAAGATGCTGGGATGGTAAGAAATATAAGACACATAGTTCCTGCCTTTGTGTTGTGTGTCCTCCAGCTGTGGTAGGCATACTAACTATAGTTTAGGGTACTGTAGTGGTCGTGTGGTAACTGAGTTCACACGAAGAGCCAGGCCACTTTGTCTGCAAGTGTGCTAGTGTCTTATCGGAAGATCTGTGGCTTCTCCCAGAGCCAGTCATGAGTAAGAAGAGCCAAAGAATTAAAATGTTCATCCCTAAATTCTCCCGTCAGAGACATGGTAACCTGTGCACCATTCACCTGAACAGGTGCCTAAAGTATGAATTCTCATAAAGGTACACTGATTTTCTAATAAAAAACTTGAAATTAAAAACAGAAAAGAGTGTTGAACTGTTTCCACCTAAGATGAATTCACATTTCTTCACTAAACATGAAGCTGGGAGTAGGGATAGAGGAACCAGGCAAACAAACAGAACGTTTCATTCTACCACCTTAGTGACTATTTTGTGAACCTCTCTGCAGGCCCTGTTCCTGGAAAAGTACCAGTCAAAACATTGAGACCCGTAATGGAATACAAACTGAGATCTCTGGCCCTCCCACTTTAGAACACAATGCTAATATGGCCATGAGGGTCCCAGCTTCATTCATGGTCTCAGAGGCCCAAAGTTTAAGCATTCCTGAAGTCTCACTCCCTTGGTCTCCTGGTGTTCAAGCAAGCTTGGCTCAGCATTTAGTCAATCTGGTATCTATGAGAGATCACATTCCTGGCCCCTAAGTTAGTACTTATAAATGCCATAGTTAGCATTGCAAACTGGTGATATCCATACCTCAGGCCGCTAACAGTCCATCAATCTAGACATAGCAAGAGTGCACTGGCATCATGCTTGATTTAGGTAGCTTCTGCCATGGGTCCCAATGTTCCCACTAGACGTGTATTAATCCCCCAGTCTTCCATCTCTTGTCCGTAAGTAATCCTATCCCCTTGAGTGGGCTGAGTTTAGTTTCCTGGTCCTAATGAACAGAACACATCAAAGGTCAGGACTTGCCATCTCGAGGATTAGATACCAAAGGTTGCAGACCTCTTTCAAAGTACGGGAAGCAATGTGCTGTACTGTGAGATTCAGAGTGGAGGGACAACACAGGCAACACAGAAACAGCCCTTCAGGAGAAACTGATTGTCCTTAGAAAACACACAGGAACAGAGTGTTGTTAACAATCAAATGAGTGGCCGAGAAAGAGGGCCCTTCTTAGCTGAGCCTAAACTCACTGGGGCTTTGTGACCTGGAACTGGATTCCTGACTCTCAAATAATTTGGCTGTTTTAGGCACAATTAGACAGGTTGAACCAACTTACCATTCAAGCATTTGCTGATGTATTTTACAAATAAACCCAAGTGGTCCCAGGTTTCTCATAGCTAAGTTTTGATGGACAGCATGGCAGCATCCTCCACTCATTGGACAGCCACGCCCTTGCTCCACAGAGCTGCTCACTCCTCATTCTACTGCTATGCCTGGAGAACTACATCTCTTACCACTTAAATAAATCTGGAAGAGAGGTAATTCTAAAGCAGCTGTTAAGGAATATCTGTAAATGTTTTATTTTCCTTCTCATGCCATAGTTCAATTCCAAATTACTGGGTGAACCCAAATGAGTTTTGAAGTAAAATGTGAACCAGAATTATAGGAGAAAGAATGTTTCTCCTCAGATCTAGGAAACAGAATAGAAAGGTGAGTCTTAAAAACACCTTACATGAAAGGACTTAAGAAATAACTTAAAAGTCCTCTGATTATCCAAAAATGCCTGTTAGTGATCTTCAGTGCAAGTCGTCACGTTTCATACATTATGAAAGCTCAGGTTCCTCAAAAGTTCCCTAGTATTAAAGCAAATATTTTCTGAGACTCAAAAGTTTGCCAGAAGAAAGGTGGGACTCTTGGACCTACTTTCTTTCAAATGTTCAGGTCCAGTGTTGTGTAATCATTTACCACCTCTGGCTAACCTTATTTGGCCTCTAATCTTAATTCCAAAGGCCACGGTTCCCCTTTTTGAATCCATGTCAATCTGGGTACTTTGAGAAATTTTACTTTTAAAGACAACTGCCCACTTTCTTCTCTTTAAAGGAGTGTGTGTGTGTGTGTGTGTGTGTGTGTGAGAGAGAGAGAGAGAGAGAGAGAGAGAGAGAGAGAGAGAGAGAGAGACAGAGAGAATTAAAAGTGCAGTTTTCCATTATGCTTGCCACAGGCAGTAGTTGTCAATTTGAGCAAATTAAAAGAAAAACATATTATTAGCTGGTAGCAGGACACAGTTCTTCCCCTGTAGGTTTTTCTTGCAGTTCAACACATAACACAAATACATGCAAATGAGATAGGGAAAGCCAGAATTAAGCACTATTCCTTTGAAAATTAAAAAACAAAACAAACAAACAAAAGAAAAAACATCCCATTTAAGTCCAGAGTGGAACTGTAAATGTCTCCCAGAGTTTTACAAATCAATAAAGTCCATTTTGTATTTGTGGAGGAAGGGTGGGGAACAGGAGTGGTAGGAATATAAGCAAGATTAACCAGAGCCATATGGACGTTTCAGAAAGTGGTTACCAGACACACACACACACACACACACACACACACACACACACACACTAAAAAAAACAAGTTAGGCCTCTTCTTAGGGAAGAATAACAAAGCAATAATTTGCAACTTAGCTACCTGTCTTCTTAAAAATTCATAATCAATTACATTAAAAAACATAACAAAACAAAAACTACCAGTTAGGATGGAATACATATTTCTTGCCTCTTACAGACCAGACATAAGAGAGACATTTGTGTGACCTGGGCTTGAACCCAGGGCCTTATGTGTGTTAGGCCAATGTTCTACCAATGAGCTATACCCCTACCCCAAAGACCACCTTGTTCCAGTCACTGCCCTAGGTTTATGGGGCTCACACCTGTAGAGCAACCACAGGAGCTGCCTAATTTGCCTACACATTTCTCCTCTGGAAGCCACAGCATCTCAGACTTAAATAGCTGACAAGTCAAGGTCAAGGCCCAGATGTAAAAACTGGAAAGAAGGTTACTGAGTCTACAGACCTTAGAGAAATTGAAAATACCATGCACATATTAGATTCTTTAAGACAGCTCTGGGAATATTTCTTTTATACAAACTAGAAGGTGGAAAGGGATGTGTTTCCCACAATATAACAAGAAAGATTGAAAAAACACACTCTCTAAGTTAAAACTTGGTTTCAACACCAGGGGACTATAGGGGGAAAAATAATTAGAGTAAAGTTCAGGGCAATGAAGGGAAAATCAATTCCAGCTGGACAGCCTCAGAAGAAAGTGAGAGTGGAAGGCTGCACTCCCCTCTGTGTCCTTCCTTGACCTGGCTTCCTAACCCCTGGGGCTAACTTCTCACCATAAACTAGCTTAGGTAGTATGCAAATTCCAGCAGTTATGTCTCAGCAGATCAATTCTGTTCTTAGAAAACTTAAATGACAAAGACAAGGTTTGTTCTGCTGATTTGGGTGACACAAAAAGGCAAAAATGATGCTTCCTCTGTACACATCTATATGACTTGTAAGCAAACTTCTACAGGGCTTCCCAAAGTTCAGTGACAATGTTTCTACTACAATGTTTCAACTGTCCCCTATGCCTTTGTCTTTACTGAACTATAAGTAAAACAATAACCTGGAGTTTGCAGTATTATTTTTAAATGTCCTTAAAAGAAACATTTCTGTTTGAGAAAAATTTGTTGTACAACAATTTAAGGAACTCCCAGCCTGTGACTCTAGCCTCCCTCAGTGAATGGGAAAATCTACTCCACTAGCCACAAAAGGAAAAGATAACATTTAGATAATTAACTTTTAAAGTCTAGACATGCCGGAATCATTAGTTTTATTGTTAGTTGTTTGTTCATTTGTTTGTCTGAAGCCACTGCACATCTTTGAGCAGTTAAGACGAAGCTGGTTTCCCATCAACAACCCAAGTCCCATCAAGTATCACAAAGAACCCTTCCTGAGGCCTCAGTGTTCAAGGGGTTGGCCACACCTCACAGGTCGGAAGTTCTTCTCCCTCTTACTAGTGGCAATTTCAATGAACCTGCTCTACTAGATGGGCTCTATCTGACAAAAATAAAGCAAAAGCATGGTCAGTAGAGCCATTAGAAAAACATCCTTCAGCTAGAAGCACATAAAGAAAGTAATGACAAGAACAATAATAATAATAATAGTAATAATAATAATAATAATATAATAATAATAATAATAATAATAATAATAAAGCCCAGATCAAAGGCAGATCTGGAATCTCACAAGAGAGATGATGTCTATTTTTCCTTCTCTGTAGGACCCTTATATTCCTATCATCCATCCATCCACCCACCCAGCCACCCACCCACCCAGCCACCCAGCCCTTACCTACCCATCTATCATCTACCCGAGTGACTGTTAGCACCGGTCCCTCCTTTATTAATTTACTACATTAAGAGGAAGAATGCTATCCTCATGAAGCACTGATAAGGTATGAAAATAAATTAATAATTAAGTTCATACAAGTCAAAGTTCTCAGAACAGTGTTACTCTTTCTTTGAGCTTCTTCTAATGCCCCTCCTACCCTAGACACCTGTGTTACGTGTCCTAGGGAGAAACATGATTTAGGAATTTCAATGCAGGCATGATAACATCCAGATTTCTCTCAGATTCATGCATCCTGGCCTCTCTCGGTGGCTTTGAGCCAGCTGCCTAATCTGTCTATGCCTCAGTTTCCCTGTGAGCCTCCCCTTCTCAAGAGATTTAAGTAACACCCACTTTAGAGAGAACGAGGAGAGTTCTAGTTCACGTGGGAGTTCAGGTGGCTCATCCCTGTAGATCTACAATATAATTTCACCAGAGATCCACAGCTACCCATTTGTCTTATTCCTTCTTCAGCAAGACAATTCCCAAAGTATGGACCTAACTAGGGCCTTCTAAGGTCTACAGTGGTGGTGGCAGTCATCATTCTTCAATACTAATTTACTCTCTCTCTCTCTCTCTCTCTCTCTCTCTCTGTGTGTGTGTGTGTGTGTGTGTGTGTGTGTGTGTGTGTGTGTGTGTGTGTGGTGCAGGCTTATGCCTTTGAGTAGAGCCCCCACAGACACCAGAAGAGACATCAGATCCCTGGAAACCAAAGATTGTTTCCTGAAGTGAGTGCTGAGAACCAAAGCCATGTCTGGAAAAGCAGCAGATGCACTTAACCATTGAGACACCTCTTCCGAGCCACACCCCAGTTCCGAAAAGGAATATGGGGAGGTAACAGTGCATATGGCAGTGTGACCCATCGCAGCCTGTCTTCTTTGCTGCAAGCTTGCTTGCATGTTTGAGGCAGGATCTCGCTGCTATACAACTCCCGAGTTTAAGACTGCTGCAACATCATGAATTTTGGGAATCACCAGCATCAGTCTCTGTAGCCTAAGTTTTAACAAACTAGTTCCTACTGCACTTATATTTGGTATTTCCTTATGTGCCTGGTGGGAGTGAGATACTGACGTGCGTATGTGGGGTCGCTGTGCAGCAGGTGGACGGGGGGGGGGGATATTTAGAGAATACGAAACAGCATCTAAAAGCCTCTGGCTTTTGCAAAGCACATGAACAATGCGTTTGTTTTTGTCCGATCGATTTTAAGGTTGTGAGAGTGCTATTAAATTAGAAGCCTGGAAAACAAAAGACAGAAATATGAATTCTTCAGAGAAGCAGCCAGGCTGGCATTTAGACTGCCTTTGTACTTGAAAAGCTGAGGCCAGGAACAGCACCAAAGAAATCAGCCAGAAGTGGACAAAGTCACCTCAGCATGTCCTCACTGCCCAGAAGTGGCCCGGTTTCACTGAGTCTGTTCTAACTCCAATCTTAAGCTTTCTTCTGTAAAATCTAGGCAACTACCTATTTGCACAAATCAAGTGAATTTTTTGTTTATTTTTGCCTAACCAGTAGGCTATGTTCTCCATGTCTATTGCTTCTGATGGGACTAAAGGTAATATAGGCAGGAATATCCATTAGTTCAGGAAATAGGCTACTATTGTGGAATCTTACTTTAAAGGTGTGCTACTTTTGTTTAACTGTGTAAAGGTGTGTTACTTTTGTTTATGCTGTGGAATATTACATTAACTGTGTAAAGGTGTGTTACTTTTGTTTATGCTATGGAACATTTAGCTGTGTAAAGGTGCTTTACTTTTGTTTATGCTGCATTTATTTAATGAAGTAAGGATGTGAGCTTAATTATGTAAAGATGTGTTGCATCTGTTTCACCTTGCCTGCCTAAGGCACCTGATTGGTTTAATAAAGATCTGAACAGTCAATAGCTAGGCAGAAGAGGGATAGGTGAGGCTGGGCAGGCAGAGAGAATAAATAGGAGGACTCTAGGCTCCAGAGAAGAAAAAGAATAGAGAAGAGAATGAGGAGAAAGAGGGGGACTCACCTGGGGCAAGAAACCAGGCAGCATCCAGACCGGAAAGCAGTGAAAGTAAGATATACCGAGTGGGGGGTAAAGTCAAAAGCTCCAAGGTGAAAGGTAGATAAAGAGAACTTAATTTAAGTTAAAAGAGCTAGCCAGAAAAGGAACCTAAGCTAGGCCGAGCATTCAAAATTAGTAAGAAGTTCTGTGTCTTGATTTGGGAGCTGGTTGGTGGCCCAAAATAGAAAACCTGGTATAGGCGACTAATGAAACTCAAGACAAGTGTTCTGAGAGGCTAAAATTTTCCAAAGAGGGAGTTGTTTAGGTACCAAGATTGCAGTTTATTTCATACCAAAGAAGAAAACTGGATGGTTTTTAAGTTGACAATAGTAACAAAATCAAAGCTTGGGTCTCGGCTCTAGTTTACTCTGTCTGTTCATGGTGATGTTTCCCGTGGGATGGCTGCATTTCCATGCAGCAGCCCACAGCATAACTGCCATGGTTTTTCACAGTCTTGACTTTCTTCCAGGTTGCTCCCACTCTTTCTTCTCTTTCAATACACATTAAAGGCTAGTCCTAAACAACATTACCTACCCCCCAAAAATTTGCTTTTCTAACTCACAGGAGCTTTCCTTCTCTTCTCAAAGATATCTCCCGTCTCCAGGGCTCTTCTTGGTGTTATGATATCTGTTTCTGGCTTCTTCACAATGTATACCCCACTCTGTGTGACTTCAGAAGAAGATATTGCATCTTTTCCTCTGGTGTTACAGTTGAGATGTAGTTCCACAAGAACAGGGGCTGTGTTTAGAAGAGGGGAGTCTACTACTTTGTTCATAGTGAGGATTCAATAAAGATTTGAGGATGAGGTTAAAGACTAACAACAAAAAACAGTCTTTAGCAAAGTATCATGGTAGTCAACCGTGAAACAAAAGAGTAAATAGACAGAAAAAGTCAGGGGCAGGGGGAGTTGTCATAGTAAATGCTCTTGAAATAAATTATGAAAGAACTAATTCTTATGGAGAGTTCATCTCCCTTTGCAACAAGCTCTTTCTTATGGAATGTCCTTGGAAACTCCGACTTCTAGTGAGTACAGAGATATGCATACATAGTCCGGGGAAATAAGTAGAGATGATGGTTTGTCATATCTGAAGGGCAGACCAGGTACAAAGAGATCTTGGACCCTTTTTCTCATCTGCTAGCTCAGTCTTAATTATCATAAATCCATATATTTTATAAGACTTATCAGGATGCCAGTGGAAGCCTCCTGTCTTCCCAGGCTCTCATGGTGACTCTGCGCTTTCTCCTACATTTCCCAGAATCCTCCTTGACTCCTAGTCCCCCCTATCTTGTTTTCCTATTGGCCAACAGTGCTTTATTTATCAACCAGTAAGACAATCACATACAGAAGGACCTCCCCGTCACTCACTCACAAGGATCATGAAGACCTCAGATAATCATATCAGGCTCTAACCCCCATAAACTCCGCTGAAGGCTCTAGCAACCCTTTAATGAAAATTAAGCTATAGGCATTTAAAAAATTTTTAAGAAATCACAAAATCAATATTTCATATGGGAATACAAAACTTTAAACTTTAAAAAAAATGTAACAACGTCAGCTAGTTTGAATCACAATTTAGAGATGCAATTGTAAGTTAAATGACGGAAGAGCAGGTACGGTGATCCACACCTATCATCTTAGTACTAGAGAGGCAAAAGCCAGTAGTGGACTCAAGGTTATTCTCAGCTACACAGGGGAGTTGGAGGCCATGAGATCCTGTCTCAAAACTAAAAATTAAACTAAAAAGCATATGCAATGGGGAAAATTATTTAGATTTGAGACAAACTGAAATCCTAGGTTTAAAAACAGTGAAGCCAGACAACTGAAACTTTTTAAGAGGACAAAGAATATATCTTCAAAGGTGATAGAGCACATAAAATATTTTTCAACATAAAATCTTTAAAAAGACATGTTAGTTTTGCCTCTGGAATAAGATTAGGAAGAATTTTTTTCAAAATTTATAACTTTGAAAAACAAACTTTAAATCCAAAGTAATACTCTAAATGGGCAAAAAGCTACATTCCTGGCTTGGCATGGGACACATGTCTAGAATCCCAGCCCTTGGCAGCCTTGAATACTTCAAATTCAAGGTGTCACGTTAGCCAGAACAACTTGGTCTCAGTCTCAAAAACAAACAAAACAGAACAAAAGCCAAGGGGAATAAGAGATGGCTTAGTGGGTGAAGGTTCTTGCCATCAAGTTCAAAGACCTCAGTTCAATTTTGTCACCCACATAACAGAAGAGAACCAACTCACACAGGTTGTCTTCCGACCTCCACATAGGTGCCATAGCATAGCCCTATCTCTGTTTCTCAAGATGTAATTCTTTTTAAGAATAAAAACTGCTTTCTCATGTGCCAAGAGTTCATACTGACCCTACCTCTGAAGAGGTTGTACTGTTCCCTCCAGAGAACCTGTCTTCTCTGACTAGCCCATTGAAAGCTGTCTCCATTTTTCTGTCTCCACATCTAACTCAATGTAGGTCTCAGAGATGGGCTTGTTTTCTGGTTTTTATCTCATTCCCAAACAAGTTGGAAGCTGGAAAAGGCGAGACTAATTTGGTAGTGCTGCTTATCTGACATAGGGTCTGTTTGGTAAAAGGCCAGGACGTTTCTGAAACCTAACACAGTACTTGGCGTCACGCAGGCATCCCAAAATATTTCTTCAAGAACGAGTAATTAAATGAAGTAGAACCTGAATGAATCAGAAAACTAGTTACCCATGTGTTCAAAGTCCTGGATGCTTCAGATGAATCGGCTGTGTTCTACCCTTCACTAACATTACTTTGATATCCTCCCAAAGTCACGGAGCAATCTCATCAAAGAAAGATGCAAACGTCCCCCATTTCATTGCTGCGGCCAGCTTTCACAGAGACTCACAGCTTGCTCTGCCAGGAAGCCCTAGTTTAGCAAGCAGAGAATTCACAGATGCTAACAAGATGGATAGTAATGGGTTGATAAGTAGGAATTATAACTTTAACATCTAGTACATTAGGTCAGCCAACCGTGTACTTTTTAGGGAGCTTAGTACACAGAGAAAAAGATTAGGACCCTTCACACTGTGTTTCTTTTTCTTTATTTCCGTTACCTGCGAGGCTAGCCTAAAACCAAGTATTCCATGTAGTTGTCCATTTACTAGTTTATGTGTATATGTAACAACAATAGTTTAGAGACAGAGAGGCACTGAATTTGGGATGGAGAGGGGCTGAATATAGAAGGGGTAGGAGAGAAAATATGTAATTATATTTTAAAATTTAAAAAGTCATTTAAAAAGCAAGCATTCTATTGACTGACTGTGATGTGTTATTAAGGTTTAAGCCAATTGCTTAACAGCAAAGTGCTATTTGTGTCTTAAGGAAGCATTTCAGTTTCAATGTTGGCCCCACATGTTGCGTAACATATTTATTGCGCTCTGTGCCGCCCTGTGAGGGAGGGATTTTTACTTTTCCTCTGTTTTGTGGAAGAAAACTCCTGGGTCAACTTATCTTTTTAATCTAAGAGGTCTCCATTGAAATTGGCTTTGAAGTTTGTTAATTACAAAACTCAACAGGGGTTTTTCCTTATGTGGTAAAAGTCATATTTCTTTTCATTAACCCCAGTTTTAGAAGAGATTAAAAAGTCTGAATAGAAACAACTTAAAAACTGAAGAAAGGCTTCTCCCCCGTGATACCTTCAGACACTTCAAGTGCAGCTTTCCCCTCGCTATCTAATTGCAATCTATGGCTTTGGGAAGGAAGGTCAGACGTGTGCACTCTGGACTCCCAGCTCCGTGAGGTGGCGGGGAGATGAGAAATCGGTACTTTTTTTTTTTTCCACTTTCTGTACTGGGAAATTTTATGTCAACCTTGGGTTACTAGGAAATCAGGATTCTGAAGGGCCATCCTGCCAGCTGCTTTTTTGTGGGGCCAAGCCACCGGGTTCCCATTCTGTCTTTCTGGTGAAAAGATCATTACCAGGCGGCTCGGGGAGTTGGCCCTCCTGTAAGTGCACTCCTTTGTTATGAATATGGAGCAGATGGAGCCAAATCTATCTGCTCCGTAGGAACAAAAACACTTACAACCCAGCACTCTCTATTAAAGACTCTACTTAGCTCCTTTATACCATCGGCTTTCTGTGCACTGCTGGGAGGTTTTGACTTTATAGAAAAAGGCGCTCCATAAAAGCAACAGTTCTTACTCCAAACCAAAGTGGCCTAAGAACTAAAGATGAATAAACGGGTTCACCCACAGGGCTCCTTGGAGATATGCAGATATTCAATTAGGAGTGTGTGTGTGTGTGTGTGTGTGTGTGTGTGTGAGGAGGAGGAGGAGGGGGGAGGAGGAGGAAGATTGTATCCAATTCTGGTAAAGGACTGCATTAAAACATGGAAATACAGAGGAGAGTGATGAAGATGTCATGTTCCCCATTATAAGGATGGCATCTAATTGCTCTAGCATAATGCCAGGATTTAATTTTCTATCTATGTCTGTAAGGCTAGTAAGGGCTGTCTTAAACACACACACACACACACACACACACACACACACACACACACACACACACAACACACACACACACACTGACTATGCACAACAAAATCATTCGGGTAAGCATAATGAGTCTTCACCATGGCAAATGGTAGCAACTGCGTTCAGCACCATGCCAGTTTGCCTTTAGACAACAAACGACATCGGCATCGAAGGTAAAACCAGCCTGTGCACTCATTTATCATGGTGATGAGCCGAAAGACTTCCAAAGGCCACCCTTATCGTGTGCTGTTGTTGGGACTCGGGTCACAGGCTTCTGGGTGTAGACACAAAACTGTATGAGCACCCCCAATGAAAGCAACAGGGGAGAGGGGGCCCTGCCTCATTTCATTACATTTATTATACTGATACATTGAAAGTCTGGCTGCCTCTTCGGAGATAATTGAAAAAAGAGATTCTGTGGCAGGATGCTTTGATTCTGACTAAATCAAGTCTTCGGGCAAATTTCCTCCCGCCAGTGGAAGCACAGCTTGCCTCCAGTCGTAACCTTTGTGGGAGGAAAGGAACTGGCCTTGAAGCAGATCATGAAGCAGATGTTTTATGCCAAATCAGAGTCTGGGGATACGTAGGCTACTGCTAATAAAACTCTTCTTCTGTCTGCTCAATCATTTCAATTCCCTGCAGTGTGAAATATGAACTTGCCAACAAATGGCCAGCGTGCTGTGTCTCACAGCAGGGGGAGAGTGCCACAGCTGTGCCAGAGGCTGGAGAACTCCAGGCGCGCGTGACATGTTCATTAGTCCCCTGGATGGCCAGGGCCTGATCCAGGCAGGTCTCCAGAGCCATCCACAGGGAAACGGAAGCGGTGGTTACTACACCCAAAAGAACTAAAGAGACCATTTGCACAGACAGGACAAGTGAACTCGGATCTCTTTGATGACCCAGGAAGTTAACCTTAAACAGGAAACCAAGGGCAGATCTTTCAATGGTGCGAATAGAAAAGAGAGAGAGAGAGAGAGAGAGAGAGAGAGAGAGAGAGAGAGAGAGAGGCTGCTGATGATAACATTTCCCCTCGTGACTCTACTAAATATAAACTAGTAAAAAAATTTTTGAGCCTCAAAACAGCTATGAGAGATGGAAATAATCTAGATTCCCCTCCTGTGTAGCAGAAGGAAGGCTTTGTGGGGGAACTGACTGGTTCACCTGTTGCTCATAAGTCTAGTTCATTCTAGTTCATGCTAGGATACTAGCTTTCTAGGTCACGCTACTCACACTGTTTCACAATGATAAAACAGTGACTTGATCTAAATTAAAGTAAAATTATACCAATGGGTTTCAATGCTAGGCTTTCTGTAATAGACAGATTACACATTCACAATACTCTCAGGATTCAACCCTAGAATGTGGATACACACACACACACACACACCATAATCAATTATGGGAATTTTTTCAAAGGTTACTCATATGCTTTCTAGTGCCATATTCTCTCACGTTTTAATCATGAGCTCCCTAAATAGAAATCATTTGCATCTGTAAACATTTCCTTGCAGTAGTATTTAGCAATATATTCTCTGTGAGCAGAGCTATTTTAAAAAAAGTGTGTGGGTGGGGGAACTCAGCCATTAGGAACAACAATCAAGCAGCCATGAAAAGGGTAAATTAGAGGCTAAGAGAAACCTTGCAACCCCTTTATGCAATTCCTGTTTGAGAAATGTTTGAAGTGTTTCAATTTTAAAATAGCTCAGAATCACAGAATTTATTTTAGATGATGAATTTTAGGGCTGCTACTCATATAATCTGACTTGTGACCTAAATCATAAGGATTTTCAAGAGATGAAATGAGTTTGAAATAATTTATTACTCTGAAATGAGGCCAAATAAGTCCACATGGTTCAAGCTTGTAATGACATGCTATTACCACAGCCAATGGTGGCTTCTCATTAGTTTACCCTTTCTAAATGAATGTTGTAGTCAATAAATCTGTCACAGAACAGCAATGAACGATTGTCTTAAGGAATTAATAACAAGACTTATATTTTTATTTTAAGATTCTTTTGGCACCAATTACCCTCGGATATTATTTTTTCGTAATGTTTCTTTTTCTCCATTTAACTGGACCACATACAAATCAGAAACGTGAAATTGTTTCTTAATTGACTTGGAGCTTGGTGGGAGGGAAGCACATTGCAGGACACAGAATACCAATAATATTTGTACAATAGTTATCATTTATCTGCTGTTTCCATGTACCCAGGCACCATGCCAGGGTTATTAAATTTAACCCTCGGCACATCTGTTTGAAGCAGGTATTATTCTTGCTGGAGGAACAAGGACTTATCCAAGGCTTAGGATAAGTTGCTAGCCAATGTTACACGGAGCTAAGTATACGAAAGAATGGATATTCAACCAAAACTATGCAACCTCAGCTTGTAGTATAAATCATACTTTTCTTCATGACTGCCCTTCTCCACATATTTGTTTCATAACTTCCCAGAAGCTCCTAAGCATTTTTCTTAAAAAGGCAAGGGGAAAGTTAAACACGGTAGAACTTCACTGTGTAATCCTGTGTTTGTAATAGGTTCCATTGGAAAAACCATGCAGACTTTAGCCCTCAAAGACATGTCCTATACACATTTCCTAATCAAGTGCTTGTCACGAAAGGGCCTTCCAAAATTGTAAGCCCATAACTGATAAACTTGCAAGTACACACGTTTGCATCATGGTAGGGGGAAATAGGAACCACATGCTCAGTAAGAAGAATCGGAAGAAAGGGTGGTGAGAAAACTCAGTCTGTGGTTACAGTGCTTGCTGCTCCCAAGTCTGATGACCTAAATCCAAGCCCCGCTACCCACATGGTAGAAGGAGACTCCTCCAAGTTGTCATCTGACCTCTACCTGTGTACATACACGCACACACACTAGTTTAGTGAGAGTGAAATAAAAATATTAGAAAAAAAAAGGAGAAATCAGCAGTGTTGTTACTATGTATTTCTTTCCCCATGGGGAGTTTCCTGGGCCAGTCTTGCTGAGTCTGATGTCAGTGTAGACGCTTGAGACTGGGTAGCTCTTGCCTGCTACCCAGATAGAGCCTTATACCTAGACAGGAAGAGAAAGCAAACTAACATTGCTGTGGTCTAAGGTGGAAAATCACAGGCATAGAGATTCTTCTCCAAAGCCTACCTAGTGGAGATCTGGGTGGGGAAGGGCTCTACTGAGCACACGCCCACCTGCCTGGGGGCGGGGCCTTTGACGTGCCTGGGAAGATTCACTTGTGGAAGAGCCACAGTTACTTTCAAGCCAGTTAGGCTGTGATGGCTCAGGCTGCAGCACAAATGACTTCCTATTTCTTCTGTTTTGCTTTCCTCTAATGATGGTATTTGGCCAATGAATATCTTATTCAGTGGCATCTACATTTTCCTGCTCCATCTCCATTCTTTCTTTTAATTGTTTAAGTGCATGATTCCCATGTAATCAAAAAACAAACAAACAAGGATCTTCCCTGGTATGGATAAGTGCACAAAAGTTCAGAGAAACCCCACCAGAAGGAAATTGGTTAAGGTAATGACCTATTCGGACCTTCCCTGGCTCCTATCAGAGGAGAACCAAGCCCCAGACACTTGCCATGTTCAACCCTGACCCAGTCTCCTTCACACACATTAGTCTGTACCTTACACTCCGTATGCATTCACAGAGCTCTCTCCTCTGCTCACACTACTCCATCCAGCCTTGAGCGCCTCCTCATAGACAAGTCAGGTACACAGCCCTGGTGTGTTTCTGTTACCACAGCCTTGGAAAATCCTCTTGCCAGATGGAAATGAAAATTTCTTGCAGGTTTCACCTTCCAATGCTAACTTCCAGAGAGGCCTTTCTTAACCACATAGTGTAATATTTTCACCTCTCTCTCTCTCTCTCTCTCTCTCTCTCTCTTCTCCACTCTCCTTATTCTGCTTCCTTCTTATTACACATGCCCACTACACACACACACACACACACACACACACACACACACACACACAAATTTTAAACTTATTTGTTGGCCGTTTGCAGCCCTTTCCCTGTTTCCTACGTTCAGAAGTTCTACTAAAGCAGAGCTTTTGCCCATTAGTAGTTTTTCTGTAGTATTCAGAGTTTGAAATATCACCTGACCAAATGTCTGTTAAATGACGTAGAGAAGAAAGAAAAAGAGTTAGTGAATGGAAGAAAAGGTCATTCAGAGAAAAAAGCTTGTTTGTTCACGGGTCTATTACAAACACTTAATAAGTCACATTCGGAGTAGAAGGAGCAAGCCATATACACGCATATGTGTGTATGATATACTTTATAATAAGTATACTTATAAAAGTCACTGAGTAGGCATGTGAAGTTCATGCAACGTAATTACTGCTCTACACACAACAGTGGTTTGTTTGTCAAGAGTGGGGATTTCCTTCACATCCAGTTCCGATGCTCTAAAAATGCATTTATATAAAGCACCTTCGCAAAAGCTACTGCTAACCTGGTAGCCGTTCAAGGCATCACCACGGAGGATGCAGAGGACTGTAAAGTATGAACTAGGCCTGAGAAAGGTTTAGTTTTTCTCAGTGGCCTTTCTTTGGAGCAAGGCTGAGCATCAGCAGCTGCCTGAAAAGGCAGCACATAGTGACAAGGACCCAGAGGACAATTTCATCCTCATCAATACCCAAACAACGAACACTGAATCCTTAGGCCAGCCAAGGCTTAAATTGCTGCATCCTATAAATCAAGTATGTAAACCCACCCAGCTCAGCCACTTGGGGGAGGGTGTGGCAGAGGAGGTAGGGGGAGGGATAACAACACTAAGGATAGTTGGAAGTACCATATGGCAGCCTATATTATAAGACATACACACACACATACACACACACACACACACACACACACACACACACACACACTATATGCAGGATAACACACACACACTATATGCAGGATAATCTGCCTGGAAGAAGCCACAGGTTGCCAACCAAAAGCCCAGTGCCAGCTATGGGATGCCTCCCCTCAAGTTGTTGGTCAGGGGTATCCCAGAGACACCCCCAAACAATGCAGGCTATTACCACTGTTCTTGCTCTCTCACCGGAACTTAATGGTAAGACCCTATTGCCTCAGACACCATACACTTTGGCTACAGGGCACAGGGAAACAAAGTTAAGACTGAGCAAGAGGACTCCTCCCTGATGGATGGCTGTCATAATACTAGAAGGCACTACAGGCTACTGTCAGTCTTGCCCATCTTCGAACCCTGGGAAATACAACAATGATCAGCATGGTCAAGAAATGCCCCTGGGTACTTCTCTGGAGGTGACCTGCTACTTTCTGATTGAATTTAGGACCCACTCCACAGGAGGAAACACACACCCGGGGCTGTAAATCTGGCCAAGAACCCATAGTTGGGAGCTCACTGGCTCCAGAGGTTCACTTCCTTCTATTATTCTGCTAAATGGACACAACATCAATGTGCCCTCAAAACTGGTATTTCTGTATCCATAGATTAGTGTAGCTCTCCAAGCCAATCAGAGAGGTTTCTGTGTGCAGTGGGCAGAGGCATTGAACACAAAACTGGTCAAAATTCAGAAAACAGGTGTTACTGGAATACTCTGTCACAAATGAGACATCTACAACACAACCCCTCATAAGTCAGAGACCATCATGGAAGAAGGAACAGAAGAATTATAAGTGTCAAAGGCCGGGGACTACAGGCACAAAACAGTGTCTTACTGATATGAGAGGACCAAGGCACTCTTGAACTCACAGCAGCTGCAGCTGCCTACACAAGATCAAGCCTGTCAGCATTCCAGCATGGAGGAGGGGAGGCTCATGAACCCCTCCCACTAACTAAGGAGCTATTGACAGCTGATGGCTTCTTGGGGGACACTGAGTTTTCTCCAAGGGTGTGGTTTCCTGGTAAGTTGACCTCATTCTGCTGTCTGGCCCACACTTGTGAGTACAGGCACAGCACAAGTTGGCCTCCTTGAGTTACAAAGAAGAAAATTAAAAAGAAGAATGGAGTTGGAGGTGGGTAGTAGGGATAAATCTGGTGGAAAAGCTAGGAGTTAGAGGTGAATATGATGGAAATACATAATATAAAATTCTCAATTGTGGAAAGATTATAGTAAAAAAAAATATAAGAAATTGCAAGTGGTCCAGTGAGATAGTGAGATGGGTGACTGAATGAAGGTGCTTACTGCCGAGCCTGACAACCTGAGTTCCAGCCCTGACACCCACGTGGTGGAAGGAGAAAATCAATTTCTACAAGTTTCCCCCTGACTTCCATATATAACAGAAAAATAAACCACACACACACACACACACACACACACACACACACACACACACACACACACAAATTGAAGGCACTATGAAGATGGCTCAGTTCATAAAGTGCTTGCCTTGAAAGCAAGAGGACCTGAATTTGATCTCCAGAGCCCACATGAAAGAAGTCAGCCATGGTGCAGGCGCATTTGTAAAGCCGGTTCTGGGGAGGTGAAGGAGGGAACCTCCCTATGGCTCATTGGCTAGCAAGGTTGACTAGTCGGGAAGTTCCCAGCCAATGAGAGAAACCAGGTATCAACCAACAAGATGGATGGCTCCTGAGGACTAATAGCTGAGACTGACCCCCAGCCTGTGCCTGCATGCACACAACACATACAGTATACCTGTACACACAAGTATACACACACACACACACACATACACACACACACACACACACACACACACACACGCACGCACGCACACACGCACACACACACACACACGGAGGACACAAACAGCAACAAGTAAATAACTAAACAGAGCCTCCCCTAAGTGCCTTCCCCTGAAATGAGACAGACACCTGGAGAAAGACACCAAGCAGCAGCACTGAGGAGGACACACTGAGAAAAGATAAAAGTTCATCCAACTCTCTGGGACAAAGGTGGAGCAAAAGTGACATTGTAGGAGTTGTTCAGTGCTTCCTGTGATTGCCACGGACAACTCTGCTGGAATCTGTGAAACGGTTTGGCTGAACTCTTTATCGGCTGAATGTATTCCTCAGAGCACGTAAAATCAATGTGTATAATACATTTATGTCCTCTTTATGGAAAGGAATATGATTTTACTATTTTAAATGACTGCAGAAAGTTATGAAAGTTATGGCTGCTGCATCTTTGCCTCTGATGCGAGGTAGGTCATGGTGATGATTTATTTTCTTCTCAAATGTATGGCCAGAGACAAGGGCTCAATTAAGATAGTGGTCTGGAAAGACGATGGGAGGCACATTACACTCCTCCACTTTATGACTCTCTAGAAAGCTTGGGCATGAGAGGAGAAGCTGTGTGTGTGTGACACTGATTTGAAAAATCTAACAGTCACAGAACTGTTATTTCTCACAAGCAGCTACCAACTCTTACTGTCTACACTGTATCTACACATGTATGAGCTCAGCCAAGGCCAGACTGGCCACAGAAAACAACACACACAAACATTACTGCCACCACCATGCTTCGGCAAGCACACTAGACCACAAAACAAGATAGGCATCTCCACTAACCACCACAAAGCAGATATTTTACCACCAACTGCAACCACGAATGATTCACACTGCCACCAAGAGAAAACAACACACATACCACACCATAGCACACCACAGAACAACACATACCTGCCGCCATCGAAATCATGAAACAACACACATCACCATAATACCATGCAAACAGTGTGTGTGTGTACTGCTAACACAAAACACACAAACACAGCAATACATCAGCACATCGCATCGTCACAAACACACATCACACCACAAGACATGCACTACCATGAAACAGTACACAAATGACCACTATTACACAACCGTAACTGACACACAACATCACTACCACAAAACATACACACCATCATCACCACACCACGAAATAAGACACCTGTGCCTCCAAGATAAAACCAGCATACATACATTGCCACCAGGTCATGACAAAACACATGCCCAATACGACCATATCGCCACAAAACACACGTCACTATACAATTGTAGAACATCGTATGTACTACCCCACCCTGCTACAGAAGTTATGCATGCACACAATACCACCACACCACTGCAAATAAATAGGACCCATCAAGGTCACACCACATTGCCACAAAAACCAAAACACAAATCACAACCACCACCACCCAGCTCACCTACAATTATTTAAAGCAAACAACTCCTTTGACTTCTAATAAGTACTCTGAAATATACATGTAAACTATATTTTAGGAAATAAAATCAGTTTTCAAAAGGCTCTAGGGCCATTGCCAATAATCCACTGGGGGAGGGACAACCACTCTGGCATTTGTCTTTTGTAAAGTCATAATTGTCCTGTGTCACACTTGTTTAAAAATGAAACAGACCTCTAGACATCCCCTCAAAGGGAGAAAACCAATGTTAAGTTCTTTATACTCGGATGTAGTCAGAAAGTTCCTCTGGCATGGAAAACAGAATTTAAAAATATTTAACAACATCAGAGCCTTGTTGGACAGGAAAGCAATTAAGCCAGAGAGAAATCCTAACTGAAAACTGTGTGTCAATATCATTAATTTGTTGACCTCAGTTAAGCCTCTGAAAGTATTAGGCAAATACAAAAGTACTACGTAAAGAATATTACTGCAAGCCAGATGGTTGTGGCTCAGGACTTTAATCCCAGCACTAGGGAGGCAGAGGCAGGTAGATCTATGTGAGTTCAAGGCCAGCCTGGTCTACAGAGTGAGTTACCGGTCAGTCAGTACTGTTGATACAGAGAAACCCTGTCTCAAAAAATATATAAAAAACAGTATTACTGTATGGCTAATGAAAACTCTAGATGATAATCTACTTCAGAGGTACTAAAAATTTATTTAGATTTTCTCCGTGTGTCTTACAGTACTGTTCATCTCTGAAATACACGCTTGCTATGGTCTACTCAGCATTGCTACCTATTTTATTTAGGCTAAAACACAAATCATCAAAAAAAATGTTGAAAACCTCTGCCTTATTCCATGAATTCTTGGGGGCTGTCAATCACGGTGCTCTTTATTCTTGCCAAAGGACAGGCATAGGTGCCAATCAAATCCATTCTCCCATGAATTTCAAACCTGAGTGGAATCACTCAGGAAGGAAGAAGAGCATGTGACTGTCTCGATGAGACATGCTACCTTCTATGTCCCCAGAGTTTAAGCCTCTCCATCCTGTGAGATCCACTCAACAGAACCAAGCTCTTTGCAGAGTAAGGGAAGGTTGTATAAGCTGCTGGATAACAACTGTTCACTCAGGGAGGACTGTAATTAGTAAATGTAACACTGTCCACAGTGCCGGCTGCAAATTTATACAACATCAGGAAATGTTCACAATTATTACAAGGGTCAGATATTTGGCAATTACTTCTGGAAACAGTCACAAAATGAAAGGTAGTATCAAACTTAAGTAGCATAAGTAGAAAATAAGCAAGGGGAATGGAGGAGAAATTGACCTGGATATGTTTTATGCACAAATGAAAATGTCACAATAAAATTTATTATTTCATATAATTAAGAGACACTAGTAAAGAACACCATGGCAAGCTAATGAGAGACCTGGAGAGGATATGTACTCTGTGTCTCTTGAGAACAGGCATTTCTCTTTTTCTTCAGACAAATCTTGCTGAAGTTTAAACAATTTGGGCTGGGGGGATACCAACCTTGGGCGACTTCCTGGGGAGCCTGTTTCTGATGATGGTAGACAGAAATATCATAGCATATGTCTGTACTGCATAATTTTACCAGTGAACTGACAAACCATGCTTCTTAGCGATGCCTTGAACTGGAGTGGAATGTACAGTAAAATATGGATTTCCTCAAACGAATTGCCAAAACCATTAATCTTTATCTAAGGGCCCATAATAACAGTTTGTTCTCAGTAGCAGGTGGGGGGATGGAGAGAAAACGTCTTCTTCCAGAAAAGCACTTTGGCAGTCAATCTGGTTGATAATAAAGCCTGATGAAACATCTGTGATTAATATTAATTCTAATTCTCTCTTTAATGGATAATTGTGAAAAAGATAATTTATCCCATTTCATTTAGATTACAGCTGAGTTTCTCGATTTAGGAAAAAGAATATTTCTCCCTGGTTTTCAGGTATAAGACTCTATGAGAGAAAAATAAGTGCACAAAATCCTGCCAACGGTAAAGCAATTTTCTAGTTAGTCCTTGAAAATATTTTGTACGCATTCATCTGACCACCACAGACTTGGATGCGAACCAAACAATGGTTCCCTGAGCGAACAGAATGATATTTCTACATCTTTACCACTGCAGGAAAATAAATGAACCCAGTGAACTGAATTAATGCCTTCTGAACTGAATTAATACATTTTGGTCACATCTGATACTATAAAAATTGTGAGAAAAATGTACTTGTGAGTAAATGACAGTGAGCTATTTCTGACGACTACTGTATTTCAAACTAGTTGATGATAGGAACTATTTCTGACATATGCAAATGTATAATTTAGAGTGCCCATAAAGATTTGTCATGGAAGTGACCATTAATTTTGATAGAACTAAGAAAGTAACTAATCGCCTTTCAGATATCAATATTAAGGGTGTCATTTATTAAACTAGCCCTTCATCTCACACGTATACCTTCAGGCCTAGGTGGAGATCTATTGTCCACACCTATCTCCTAGTGCACTCTAGACCCTTAAGTCTCCATTGTGAAATTCTTTTTCACAATGTGAATTCTTTTTGAAAAGGAATCTATGAGATAATAACTTATTCTCTAGGAATCAGAGGATATTATATGGGTTTTTTTTTTTTTAATGACTGCTGTCCAACCCAATTTATGAGAGGCAAATGGTGAGTAAACGCACCCCTGTTGACCTTTAATCACAACCAAATCATCGCTCCACTTAGATACCCTGCTTTGTCATCAGGCTCTAACTGACATCAGGCAGAGGCAAACAAGCTGTCAAGCACAAAAGGTCACAAACAATAGGCACTGACTTGTTGCCTGCACTTCCAACAACCTTGGGTTATATGAGGAATGTCAGGCTGAGTCACTATCCTTTTCTTCCTCCACAGGAACAGCTTTGCCTTCCACACTGTAAGCCTGAAATGAATACCTCTCACTTGCTACCTTCCTGCTTTTTTTGTCTTCATCTTTCTGGGTTTTGTCCTTGTTTATGAAGCTTATTACTGTCTAAAAGGCATTCATTTCATAATACCACATTTTAAAAATAGATTCAAAAGACAAAAAAAGAAGAAGAAAAGAGCCCTACAGGGCTACCTGGGTCTCATTTGCATCAGCTCGTCAAAGTGGATCTCTCTCTGGATGCAACAAATGAAGACAGCCTGATTGCTAAGGCAGACGGAAAGATGGCTTCCAGGCCAGTATGAACGAGACAGGTCTGCCCACCCCAGTCTGCCTCAGTTTCGTGTAACCACAACTCCCTGGGTTATGCTAACATTCACAAGAGAAGGTTCCTCTTCTCTCAAGACTGACCTTTCCACTAAGTGCCCATCTCAGACACACCTTCTTTCATCCTCCCTCAGCTCAGGAGAAAACAGCTGGGGAGCATGTTCTCAGGGATCCTTCCACTGTCACCCCATAAAACCGAGTGTGAAGCAAACTGTCAGTTGGGAAGTCAGTTCCAAGACCCTGAAGCTTCACACATTTGTTCTCCCAAGTAGATAGGATAGAGTAGTAACTCCTCCTCTGAACTCAATCCCACCTTGCCCCTCAAGTCAGCACTCCCCTCTGTCTTTTTAGGGACAATGCTGACCTCACAACACATTTTATTTACAATGCTTTAATTGCTTTTATGAATACGTATTCCTCACACTGTTCTGTGAGCTCCAGGGGACAAGGACTGACCAGTGACACTTAGAGTATATGCTACACAGGACAGCAGAGAAAACACCAAACACAGATGGTCTGTTTAAACAAGACGAAAGGGACCTTCTGTAGTCCAATTTATGAATACGATGCATAGTTAAGACAGCCCTGAGTTGAGTTTAATAAATGTATTTATAACATTTTGAATATAAATATTCCAGGAAACAGCTTTGATAAATCTTCTTAAAGGGACTTTTAAAATAAACATATCATACCTAAAGGTCAGAAATTCTGCTTTTTAATTAAACTAATAATCCAACAAATGTTATTGATTTAGCAATTCCATTTAACATAAACATCATAAAAGCCGACACACACACAAAAAATCGAAACTGTATAGCTATGGCAACAGAGCTGGAGGAAACTCAGAAGCAACAGTGAAGAGAGAAAAGTCAAGTGAAGCGAATTAATACCTCTGAAATGAGAATAATTTCTTAATAACTACCAGGGCTGTTTGTGGAATTAGTTTTTAAACATGACTCTCCACTCACAGATAAGAGCTAAGGGTGTGGACTTCGGAGTCAGCCTGTATTTGCCCAGATTTGGGTTCCTCCACACATGAACAGTGTAATGTAGACCAGTTACTTGACCTCATCAGAAAAATGAGATCAATAGTTGCCACAAGACATGGATGAGATCGCCTGGCATTCTACACAAGTAATGGGTAAATGTTCGTATGGTAGCTATTATCATATAACAAATGATTTCAATGTATTTATATGCTAACCACCCCCTCCCCCCAAAAAACAACCTGGTTTCTTCTGCAACAACATGTTTCTCTTAGATGCCTGTTTTCTTTTCCTTTCCTTTCTTTTCTTTTGAAACAGGGTCTCACTATGCAGCCCTTGCTGTCCTGGAACTCTCTGTGCAGACCAGGCTGACCTTGAGATCCAGAGAGGTCCTCCTGCTTCTTCTCCTATGCTCTGGGATTAAACGTGTGAGCCACCGTGCCCAGTATTTCATTTGGGGTTCTCAATGCTCTAACTTCTTTATCAGGAGTCATGTGAAGCTCGTTCTGTTTGGGTTAGGATGTCTTTCTAACTCTAGATGACCATCTTTGTGAACCAAGACCAGGACCATTTCTATGTATTAACTCCCAAACTTCATGCTAGAGGATTTCAAGTATAACAAATCTCCAATATCGTGTGTGTGTGTGTGTGTGTGTGTGTGTGTGTGTGTGTGTGTGTGTGTGTAAATCAACTAATAAAAGCCCAGTATCTACTGGGGTCCAAGTTGAAGATCAGAGAAGCAAAGCATCCAGACACTAGCTCTTACCTCTACCTCAGCCCAAAATGAATGATCCCGTCTCCTCAGACTGCAGTCCTCTGAGTTCCTGTCTCCTTCTGCCTTATCTCTCTCCACCCAGCCATATCACACCTGTCTCCAACTCCCAAGTGCTGGGATTAAAGGTGGGTGTGAGCTCTGTTACTCTTTAGACTGATTCATTCTCATGTAGCCCAGGGTGGTCTTGGACTCACAGAGATCCATCTGCCTCTGTCTCCTGAGTCCTGGGATTAAAGGTGTGTGCCACCACAGTCTGGCCTCTATGGCTTGTAGCTAGCTTTGCATTCTGAACCCTTGGGCAAGCTTTAATAAATAATAATATATCACCACATATGTTTATAAAACTTATGAAATAAAGGATCCTTAATACTTCTAAGTTTATGGAGAAGCAGAGGATTAAAAGGAGGTGTGTGTGTGTATGTATGTGTGTGATATGTGTGTGTGTGTGTGTGTGTATGTATGTGTGTGATATGTGGTGTGTGTGTGTGTGTGTGTGTGTGTGCGTTGCAGGCACAGGAGTGTGTAGGTGTCCTTGCCCATGTTCATGCATGCAGAGGTGAAAGGAGGATGTTGGATGTCACCCTCTAATGCTCTCCACCTCAGTAAGTGTCTCTTACTGAAAAAAAAAAAAATCACCATTTTGGCAGGATCACTTGTCACTGAGCACTGGGGATCGGCCTGTCCCTGGTCCTCAAGGCTTGGATTCCAGGCATTTGCAGCCATGCCCATGCTTTTCATGGGTGCTGGGGATTTGAACTCAGGTCCTCATTCTTCTGCAGCAAGTGCTCTTAGCCACTGAGCTGTTTCCACAGCCCCCACAAATTGTGGATCTTAAATAGGAAGAGCAATAGTTGTTTCAAATTACAGGATAATAGTCAGTGTAACAATGTCTAGATGTCTCTCAGGCAAGCAGTTTCTGGGAGGTCAGATTAATAGCTGCAATGTTGAGACAACTGATCACAAAGCTTTACATTGTATCTGCAAATGTCCACGCTGTAACATTGATTCTGCTAATGAAATTTAATCTCTGAAAAATGACTGAGGGCATACACTTTCAATAGTCTTGAACATCGTTAAAAGTCTTTGTCTAGCAAATGACACACCTTAACATGCCATCAGATTCTGACCCCACAAATCATCCCCCAGTAATCTGATGTATAATATTTATCAGGTATGCCTTCTGGGACTGTCGGGAACAAGGGGAAATACTCCTGTTTTCCTTCAGTTGCTTTCGGAGCAGGCGCTGCCCTCAGCTCTGGAGCAGAGGGGAATCTGTTAATGTTTGAACTCTGCCTTCCTTTGACCTCTTTAAAAATACTTTTCATGAGGCTGTGGAATAACATGCATGCTTAGCCACTGTAAGGCCCTGCGTCCAATCACCAGCAGCAAACAATTTATTTTTCTACATTATGGAACGCACAAATAAAACTGCAGCCTTTAAGGCAAGCTGCAAGGGCCTAAGGCTTACAACTCTCTCTGAGCATGGGCTTCCCCCATGTGACACTGGAGACAATGACACCACCTGCCTCACAAGCTGGGAATGAACCTAGTGCTTGGAACCAATGTACACAGTACATTCAATAAATGCTAAATCACTATTACCACACCTGAGGGATGGCCATTTGTCAGGGCAGAGTAAGACTTCAGTAAAAGGCTCAACTATGCTTTATCTAATTTAGTGCCCAGCCCCCACACAGTCTCAGATGTGGCTCTACTCACTGTTCCCCATCAAGACCTTTAAGCTCCCTGTCACAAGCTACATATTTGGGAATCCAACTTAAGCTCTTCCAGATCTATTCCTTAAAATTCCACCTAAACAGATCAAGAATTTCTAAACCGAAGGGTTGGGACCCCCTGAAACCATCAAAGTGAAGCATCGGTAGCCTATAGTGACATCCACCAAAGCTGACTTCAGTGAGAATTAGTAACAATTTCCCTCAGTAGAAAGTTAACCTTTACAACTTTCTCAAAAAATCAGGGGAGGCAAATCTGGATTAGAACCCTTGTTCTTAAGGTAATAGAAAGCTGGGTTAGTTATAGCAATGCACCTTCTTTATTTTAAATTATTTGGAGCATTTCATTTGTTTTTAAGGATTTTCAGGCTAAGGAGTTGCTAACTGCAGACTGAAACTCAGCTTACAGTGATGTAGATAAAGCCCGTCAAAAATATTGTACATCTGTGGAAATAATAAAATAAAATGAAAAGATATTATCATTGCAATTTCCAACAATAATAGACAGACTGGCTATTCTCCAATTCATGATATTTTACTTTGGGGGCTCAGAAGGAATTAATATTTTGTAAAGATTTTAAAATTTTAGACTAAACCTGGATATTGCATTTATATTAAGATTTTGTTCCTAATGTGGATTTTATACAATCTACATAAAAATATTTAATGGAAAAACAGCCTGTTGCCAAAGACCACATATTTCCCCTATTAAACAGAGGTGAGCCACACCCCCAGGAACAGTATTTCAAGCCCACAGGATACTCGTGAACTAAAATAATGAATGATAATGCCTCATTCTCCGCATTAATATTAAAGAAAAGAGAAAATAGAAAACTTTACAGCCACTATCAGCTCTCTGGACCATAAATCTCAAGTTTTGAGAATTGCTTCCCAAAAGGGTCGGGAGCTGGATGAGTGGTGAGGAAGCTTCGGAGTCTAGAGATATTTTTTAGGCAGCCAGGAAAGCAGTGACACAGATTTCTCCATATATCTGGCTGTGAAAAGTCTCATTTGTGGTGATTTATATTTCCTCATAAAGAACTCTGTAGATAATATAGGCCTGCTGTGAGGCTGTATGACAACTTTCAAACCAAGAGTTACAAGACCATTCTGCTAAAATAGAGCAAGAATAGATGAGTGGGAAACCCTGCAGAAATGTGCAGGATCTGATGAAAGACCACAACGCCGATATCCCACATGAGCCGTATTCTGTCAACCTTCCCTCTGAGTGCCTGTCCCAGGGAAAAGAGCGGGGTTTTCTATACTACAAAGTATTCATTTTCCCCCTCTGAAGACCAACTATGCATCTGATGTGTGCATGCTTGTGCAATTTATAACAAATGACACTTAGACATCATCACACTGAAGATCGGTTGCCTTAATAAGTTACTAAAGGAAACACAGGGACTAGTGTGCTGACAACTCAGAGTCAATGAAGTATAAACACTGTTATTCCAAGTGTCACTGCTATGTTATTTCCATTCATCCTGGCATCTGTTCTATGTAATATCACATGTACAATGAAATACAGGAGCCCATCAAACTTTTTTTGTTAACTCCGAACCCAATTTAATGCATCCCATGTTTATAAAGCTGAGTATTGCCGCTTCTCCGTGAGATTACGTGATTAATCACGGCAGTTATTTCTGGAGATGTGGTCACTTTTGACATTTAGGGGAGAGAAGGAACAATCTTTTAATTTGTTTCTCTTTCGGTGTTTACTCAGAGCGTGGGAAAAGGAAGCAAAAGGTGGCATAATTCCTTCTCATCCCTCAGGAGGTCAGAATGCTACACGCTTTCTCCACCTCAAATAGCATTTTGAATTCTCAAAAGGAGAACAAATAACAATGATGCTGCTGTTGAACTTCTCATCTGAATGTCACAGCCTTTGAGAAGCCCAGACAATGGCAAGGCTGCTCGGGCGTCTTTAGCTCCTTGTGGTTCATACCAAGAGCTCCTATCAAGTCCCAATCATCCAATCATGGTCGCCACATCCTTCCCAAACCACCAGGACGCTCTCAGTGTCAACATCTACGAAGCAGTAATGTGAAGTCCAGCCTCCATTTTCACATGCCTGGCATTAATTTTTGACTCATTTAACATGAGCTCAGCTATGTTTCTCCTGTCACCCACCCGCTTAGCAACACTTGCAAATCTTTTTAAAAATAAAAACATTTGACGGAGTGATACCGTGAGTAAGTTAAAAAAAATGAAGTCCTGAAAAATATCCTGGGATCCTAGCACTTACTTTCCCTCTTTGTTTCTCTCAGTCACCTGAAGTGTGGGGTGAAGCCACCACCAAGCCTGGGGACTGCACTCATGGCCCAGAGGCACTGAGACCACACCATACACTCTCACTCAGAAGGTTCACGTAACACCTGGAAATCAACAATTGTTTCCATAAGAGAAAATTACAATTAACACAGGGAAAAATATTCTGAGGTCCCCAGACATCTTCGTACAGATTGTTTATTTAACTTTTACTTAAGGACTCTTGAATCCATTCATGATTTCCTAAAAGATGGCCAGGGACATCTTGAACGAGAAACAATTCTCTAAACATGTTCTTTAAATGAAAAGGCACAATCCTGTAGGCCCACAAGAGACCTGCAAACTACACAAGGAGAATAAAAATGACTGTTATTGGAAAGGGAAGTAATACTATCCCTGAAAAATGTCCAATGTCTATCAGAAGAAAAATGGTTGCATGCCACTTTAAAAACAAAACTTTAAGCCTGGTCTACAAGAGCTAGTTCCAACAAAGCCACAGAGAAACCCTGTCTTGAAAAACCAAACCAAACAAACAATAAAACACCACAAAACTTTAAAAAGCTAGCTTTTTACTTCTTCTTTGGATAATATTAAAATCTGCCAGTTTTCTAACAGTCCCTTTGACTTTTTCTGTGTTAAAACATAAATAGGCCTTGAAATACCACTCTCTGAGACACCACCTTAAAAATAAAACCTAGCAGGTAACCTAGCACTGGATAAGGGTTCTGCTATGGATGCCTGGAATCTCAGAACAGTTGCTGCTAGAGAGAATAATGCCAAAAGAAGGGCTCAGTAATAATAATAATAATAATAATAATAATAATAATAATAATAAAAGGTCAATAACAGACAAAATGTGTGTTTACACATAAATGCACGCACGCACATGCCCGCACGCGCGCGCACACACACACACACACACACACACATACTGGAACAAGTATTGAGGTATTAATTGTGAAAAAATACACTGTATTTACTCCCCTGTAAGAGTAAAATAGTGTGTATGGTTTAAAAAAAAAAAAAAAAAAAAAAAAACCTCTGCTTTGATAACCATACTATTTCACATTCTTCTACTTAAATAAGAAAACTGATGAAAAAAGTGGGTTGGTGTGAATTTCCAAAAATCAAAATAATTCTTAATGTAGATTACCAACGGAAGCCATTGCAAATCCAGACTCTTCAGGGAATTCAAGACATCTGTGGGTGAATGTAATTCTAGCATAATTCTTGTCAAGGATACCAGAACTAGTTTTCCAATGAAATCTTTGTTTATGCTGCTTCTTGAATTAAAAGTATCAACTTGGGCTATTGCAGGTGACTTAAGTTTTGGAAGAATGCAAATCATTCTGGGTAAGGATTGTTAAATGCACCAGTTTGACAGGCAGCTGGCTCTGTAAAAGACAATTGATTGCCTGACTCTGGGGAATAAGAAAGACTGTGGTGAAGAACTCTTATTGATGAACCCATTTTACAGATGAAGAAAAGGAAAGTTTGGTAAGGTTAAACACCTTCCCGTCAACACACTAGCTTCTAGGAGAATAGGAGGAACTGAAGAGGGGGTTCAGTGGTTAAGAACACTGGCTGCTTTACTGGAGGAATTGCCTTTGATTCCCAGTACCACAGGGCAGCCCACAGCTGCCAGTTCCAGAGGATCTGATGCCCTCCTCTGGCCTTTGAGGCCACTGTATACAGACACAAATTCAGAGAAAATACCTACACACGTAAAACAAAAATACATACATCTTTAGGAGGCTAGAAAGACTAGAGCCCGAGGCTGCAGTGACCCAGAGTTTAGAGTTCGTACATTTTCGAAACGAACATTTAAACCACATTCTACTCTCCTTTGACACCATGCTATTTCCACAGAATTAAAAGCATTACCAAGCAATTGAGCTACCGCTGAGCATGCCATACAAACAATGCCATACAAACTTGGTTAAAATTCATCTTTTCCTTGTATGTGGTACACTCTTATGACACATCTTCACTCAGGTATTGTTTACTGAGCAGATCTTTTAGACGTGCTGCTTTACGCTATTCCTCCTTGAAAAGACAATTTTCGTCAGTATTGTGGCTAAGTGGCTCCTCTGTGTTGCTGAGCCCTCCCTCCCCTGACTTTATAAACACTTCTATAAGGAAATGATACTCAGAGTCCCAGACAATTCACCTACAGCAAACCTTCCAAAGCCAGATGGCAAGTGGAGGAGATTCCCCTTCATATTAATGTTCTGTTTTTCTGAATATTTTCATACCTATGTGGTTCAATAACCACGCTACACAATCAGTTTATCCAGGGGACTGGCAGCATTATAAGAAGTTGTCTCTTAGTAATTTAGGTTATTTTGTTGATAAAATAAACCGAGCAGGGCACTTTAGAATCATCTCACAGCCTAAGACAAAGATATAAACTACTATAATACATGGGGGATTGACAGTTAATATGATTTCAAGGAACAATATATTATGGATTTTTGAAAAATATGCCCATGCATAGAATGCACCCAGCAATAAATTAGATGTAGCAAAGGCTACCATCCTTTGCCCTCATATTGTCATTTTCTGAAAATGATATTCATTAAGATTCACTAATATGCCTGGCAGTGGTGTCTCACACCTTTAATTCCAGCATTTGGGAGGCAGAGACAGACAGATCTCTGAGTTCAAGGCCAACCTGCTCTACAGAGTTATTTCTAGGACAGCCAGAGTTGTTCCACAGAGAAAACCTGTCCTGAAAAAGCAAACAAAACAACAACAACAAAACAACAAAGATGGACTAACTCGGGGGCCCAGAGATAATCATAATCCAATTTGGGCATCTCTCTGTGCATATAGCAAATGTAAGGTTTTTGTTTTAGAAAATGCAACTCCTCTGACTTTGGAAGCTGCCTAGAGGGACAGAGCTGATCATGGAGACAGGAAAGCATCCTTTGAAGGGATGAAGATACACAAATGTCTCTGCTCTCTCTGTGCTCGGATAACAAACAAGCCTCTACACCCTCCCAGCATTCACATGGCACTGAAGATCCAAACACACGTCCTGTCTGGAAAGTACTTCACTGATTCATCTCTGGAGCCCATTTCTAATCTTAAAAAATAAAAACATAGACTCTTCCTTCTGCAGTACATGAGAACTTGTATCTCTTCGTTTCTTTCATAGGCTATGCCCCTGGACCGTTTTTTCATGTTATCCAACTTTCGCCTCAGTTTCTTCATTCACAACAAAAGAAGAACACTATCTCACGGTACCGTTTTAACGACCAAGCGCTCAGAACAGTACTTAGGACGGGGTATGTGTTGTGTTTACTCTTAGTTACTGAACATGTTCTCCATGAAGAACAGTATAATACATGCCACAGGGCAGAAACAGCTCTGAAGGACAAATCGTAAATATTTAATGTCAAGAGTGATAAGTGCCTGAGGAAAAATAATAACACAAGACAGAAAGGGTGTGGAGTACAATAAAAAAGTGTTATTTTTATATTTTTATTTAGCCTTTGTGATAAAGACGTTTATTAACACACCTCTAAAAAGAGTAAGAGCAAGGGACATGAATGAGGCAGAGAGACATTAAAGTGCCAAAGCCCCACCCCAAGTGGGGTGTGCTTCCTAGCTACAGGGAGTTGGATGGAGGACAGCGGGACTGCAATAGGGAGGAGGGGCACAATCAGAGGGAGGATGGCTGGGAGAGGAAGAATGAAACCATGGAGCACCTTGCTGGCCTGGTTCAGACAACATGAGACAGGGCTGGCGCAGCCGTGCTGGGAGCTGGGGAGTCACAGAGGATCCTGTGACAGACAGTGGTGACAGGAGTAAGATTCAACACAACTCTCCACTCTGCGTGTTCTCGCAGATTTCCCTTGGTCGCCATTTACTGAATCCTACTCAGCACCATGTTGGGCCACTGCACAGATGTTATCGAAGCTGCAGACCTCAGATAAAAACTAATAACAGGAGGATATTAAAGTTTCAAGCAATTTCTGAAATCATTCATTTCAGCCACATTATTTTACAGATGTAGACTTAGAGCTCCAAAGACATTAGATGATTTACTCGAGTTCAAATAGCTCATTACAGCAACTGATGGGCTAGGCAATCACCGTTTTTACCCCCCCCCCAAGGAAAGCCTGCCTTCAAATCAGTATTTCTATGGACTTCATGTCCTTATTTTAGTGACTTCTCTTATCTCTTCTGATATAGATATAAGAGCAGAAAGTGTTCTTCTAAATGCGTTCTCTAAATGTTAGTATTTGTGAGGAACATTTCAAAACTATTTTTAATTGTTAAAATTTCTATTTCCTTATAAAAAGCACTAGCATTGGGGCGCCAAGCTGTGGTCTACTAACGTGTAGGGCCACACTCCTAGCCACCGCTGCCATAGGATATATCCGGGCTATTGGGCAACATTGAACATGCCCAGTAAAGTCTATACAGATGAGTATTGCCTTAATCAACTGACTGGCAGTTCTGAGAATCTGTTATTACTGACAGAAACGCCACCAATCTTTCCGTAGCCACTTTAGGATGCCACTCCTCTTATCAAGGGATTAAAAGCTGTTGGTCAGACTCGGGAGCAGTCCCAAGGTGTCACAACTCTGATCTGCAGACTGCCCCCGAGAGAAGGGGGTCAATGACAAGCCCTCATTAGAGATGAAGGAAGGAGCTGGAGCATCGAAGGATACTTCACCTTGAAGGTAGACCAGACACCCCAAATTCTCTTGACTTATGCAATGCAAAGAAATCCAGGGAGATAAGCCCTCCTGAAGATGAAGGGGATATGGATGAGAATCCCCCAGATTGTGTGTTGTCTGAGTCTGGGTACCCCTGCTACGAAATGCCTGCCTTGCCTTTTCTGCCAATTCTGTGTCTATCCTTCTGCCCCGCCACCTCACAGCTGAGCTTAGGCCTAAATCGGGACAGATGGTAGGCTGTGGGCTTCTCCCTCTTCCTGGTTTTGGAGACGTGAGAAGAGATGTTAAGACACCTGGTCCCTTTGTCCTCAAAAGAACATTCTCTCATTTCTACCGCTGGGCCGTTAAGGTTGTTTCTAAGATGGGTGTACCAAGTGTGAAAGAAGCCCTTTCCCAATCACTGTGTTCCTTCCACACATCTTAGGAGAAGGGAAATCCAACTGAGGGCCAGGTCCCCCTCAAGAGTCCTGGCTTTAATTATGAGCAGAGAACACGGAACGTGCTGGGACGCCCATGGTAGCTGTGTCACTGTTCCCAGCAGAGGAGGACAGGAGAGCCTTTCACTGTGGAGCAGACAGCGAGGGATGCCTTTGTGGGTTGAAAACATGGTTGAAAACTCCATTTAATTGAACACCAGGCCACTGTGCCTCTTGTAAATGAACATCGCTTTGCTGCTTAATTTTGTGCTATTTTACCTTTCATTAAAAAAAGTAATTTAAGTTAAACTCGGCTGAACAGCAAAAAGCTCTTGATATTTTGAAGCATTTTGGAACAATTACTTTGACGGGAGCCCTTGACAGTTAAATGACTCCGTTAAATGAATGTTATAGAAGACACATAATGATTTTTAGTGAAATATTGAATTTAACCACAAATGAGGAGAAACCCAGTCATAAGCACTACAGTATATGTGAATAGCATCTTGCTTATGGACCTCAATGGATTCTATAATTTCTAATAATCATGCAATCAACTAGTTTAGCCAGTGAGTGTGTTTCCCACCTTGATGTTATCTCCGTGTTTTCGGTTTATGCGTTGGTTGGTTTTTAAATCTGAGAAGTCAATAAGATATCCGTTCTGGTAATAATTTCCCGCTTATAATACAGCAACTTACAGTTGGGGGATTAATGAAATTAATGCTTCCCCACCACTGAATACCTCCTCTTTCCTGCCCCCCTCCCTTGCTGACTAGGATTCTTTCACACAGGAGTCAGTGGCGCCGTGACGGCCCTGCCTGAGGACGTGAGGGGTCACTGGGTGCCAGTCTTCCCTGCATCTGTGAGACTCAGTCTTCCTTTTCCTATTTTATGGACTGAATATAAGATAGCATCAAGGCTTTTTTATTTTTTACATGTTTTCTCATGACTAAAAACAGAAGTATGTACTGAAATAATAAAACTGGTACTGTTCAATTTCCTTTTTTAAATCCAATTCCAATGGAAGTGAGAGAGCCTTGGCGACGGTGAAATCTGACTGACTGTAAAATTCCCTTTTCTGAAGGTGGAGAGAAAGCATGTGGGTGGAGACATTTGGATGGGAGAACTGAGTCACAAAACCAGGAATGTTCTCTGTCTTGTTTGTCTGTCTGGTGAGCTGATGTGGGAAAATGAATCCAAGCACACAGAGTGGTATCAGGTGGATTTCTACACAGCAGGAGCAACCGCTCTTCATTCCTGAAGAAGGTAGGCCTCAAGCCCTCCTGGCCCTTGCATGCATCACTGCTCAGCACCTGTCCTTACCAGGACTGCCTCTTTAGAAGTCTGCCTCCTACTCAAAAATATGGAACATCTTCATCTCGTACCTCCCAGCATTTCAGGGCTAACATGAGCTCCTCAATAAATGTACCATGAACGAGCAAAACAGGCGTTCATGACCTTCAGCCAATAGTGAACATGGGAAAGGCTAGAGTCTAGCAACTAGAGTCTAAATATTTCAGAGTAAAAAATGGTCAGCTATGCACCAAGAGGCCTACAGCTGGTATTGTCTACAACCCTGTCCCTCAGGGTGTGGCCCATAGGCCAGCCACAGGAACACTACCTGGGAACTTAATGCATGCAAAAATCTCAGGACCCACCTCAGACCTCAAGTCCACATCTGTGTGACAAGAAGACCCTCAGGTGTCTCGTGCATAGCGAAGTCAGAGAAGCACTTCAGAATAATCATTAAGAGTATGACACCTGAACTAGCAATGCCGCTTGGGGTGGGGCGGAAGGTGGGCCGTGGCCTTGTGACTAATGCAAGTCCGCTGAGAACAGTCAGAGCTCTCTCAGGCTAGTCACACAACACTCACAGGTGAGCAACCAGTTCCTGTGGAACTCTTCCTAGATACTTCTTCACACTTGCCTGTCGAAAGACACAGCTGCTCCTAATAATTGTCTTCCCTCCTCGGTGCAAAGCAAGTATTTTATCGTCAGCATGCTGACATTTGCAGGAGCGGTGGCTTTCTCCACTAAAAATGTGGATGATTGAAAGGATATTGCTGACACCTGAATAAGAAATGCAGTGACTCCAAGTTATGTAAATTTAATTATTTCCTTTAATTTTTTTTCAGGAATCTTTTTTTTTCTTTCCCCAAGCTTAAGAAAAAAAAAAAAAGTCCTGGCAATTTTCATTTAAAAGAAATACAAGTCAGCAGTGGTTCACTGAACAGGCTGACACGCAATTTCATAGGGGAAGAAGCGGTGTGTCTTTAATCTAATTTGGGCTCTCAATTCCCAGCTAATGTATCTAGGGATCATGATGTACGCATTTACAAGGAGACATCTGTAATTCAGGGTCCAGCTCTAAAAGTTCTCCAAAACATAGGTTAAAAAGAAATGCAGCTGCCCCACAACACAATAAATCTCTATGTACTCACAGATGTAGAAATACTCTCGGCCTGGCCTGAATTCAAATCCGAGAGAGAAGGGAGTGAAGAGCTGGAATTTTTCCGAGAACTTCAGTGGTCCATTTGGAGAGTGAGGCCGGTTACACTCCCATCTCTTGAAGCCTTTGGAAGTGTGGTCGCAGGCACTGTAGCCATCAAAGTTCACCATGTAGAGGACATAGCGTTCAGTCTTATCTTCTGGGACAGAGTCCTCATAGTGTGGGCAGAAAACATCCAGGTAGTCATTGATACAGACGTCAATGTGGTAGTCACCCCTCTGGAATCTATTGTAAAAACAGAAAGAAAGGATAATTCGTACAGGGAAAGTGGTTCTCCTCGGAATCAATAGTGGACCACCTCAATAATTATGGAGCTAAAGCACATAGTGGGACAAGTTCTTACTGAGCACTGTTATGATGCAGAGCCTGACAGGAAACATTGCAAATGTAAGTGCACAGGTACATGTGTGTGCGCACGCTTACACACACAAACACACCGGCTCTGTAAATACCACATGTCTGTGCCAGTTCAGATCTATAAAAGCATAGCTTCTCTGTTTTAATTATTATCTTCCCCAATCAACTGGAAAGTATTTCACAGAATACAGTGATATGGGAAGCAAGAATCCTATAGGTAAATCCTTCTCAGTCTACAATCATGGCCAGAGAGCTTATAAAAATGAAAACGCCTTTGTTTTTAGCTAGTGAGGAAATTTTTCCCTAAGCCCTCAGAAAGGTTCACCATAAAACTGTGTTACTGCTGAAATACAACACCCATAAAGTCCCATAATACTCAAGCCGGACAGTCAGTCTCACACGAACACTTCCCAGGGATGATGAGCTGGTCGATTCCATTTTTGGACATCTCTAAATGTTAGAGACTTTCTTCCTATATTGAGCATAAATCTGCCTCTGTGTAATTTCTACCCGCTGGCCCTACTTCTGCTTCCCGGAGTTACAAAGGGCGAATCTAATTCCTCTTCCACAAGGTAGTCCATAAACCATTTAGAGATGTCAACTGCGTCGGTAGCCTCCTTTCTTCGAACATGAAAATCCTCATCCCTTTGGTTATCTCTGGGATGCTTCCCAGGCTCCTCATTTTAAGACCCTCCTCATGTCCTCCGGTTTTCCAACGATTTCTTAAAATGTAGGACCCAAGCAGTAATGAGCCCTTCAGCACCATGGGACTCCTGTTCAGGCCCAGGAGAAAAAGACCACTTTTATTCTCAATGCTAAATATTCTCTGACAAAGATTCCTCTCTGAGACACAAAGGAACATGGGGGAAGTACTCATTGAGAGAGTAGACCTGGCTTTAAAGATTGTATCTGATGAGTGTAAGTCATAAACCACCAGGGCCTCCATTTCCTTTCACATAGGCTAGTATAACAATGAGAGTATGTCTTGGTTGCCTCCCATGGCTCCTCAAGTCTCTGCAGAGGGGAGCATAGAAAGAGAATCTTGAGTTTGAAAAGTGCCGATTCAAAAAACAAGAGGAAGTTACCAGAACATTTACAGTTCAGTTAGGATCCTCAAATATACAGGCATTTCCTACAAAACCACGGGTGTTTATTTCTTTGTGTTTGTAATGATCATGAGTTTACATTTTCTCCATTACTGGCAGACAATGATTTGTTAAGATGTAAGAAAAATTTCTGAACATCAAGGTAACATCAGTGCTAAAGTACAAAGAAAAGACATTGCAATGTTGAGATAAAAGGTGCCGGGCTATGAATCATCAGTTCTCAAGAGTAGCCTGACAGTTTTGGATGAGAGCCAGACAAGAACTGCAGCAGAAGGCGATGCCCAGATGCACTTTATACTATTATATTATTATTATAGATTTTAAAGACATTCAAGGTGGGGGGGCGTTCTCTCCTTCCCTAAGTGTCACTCATGCTAGCTTGACTAGCATATGATAGTGCTCAAATTGAAAATGAAAATTAAAAAACTGTTGTCACCTGGATTCATTCTGCTATTATTTTTATTCTAGAATTCTGTTATCCTGCCATAAAAGGCTACATTGCCACTTTTCTTTGGCACCTCGGGTTTACTTTATCTTTTCCGTTTTTCTCTGCTAACGTCACTGAAATGTTAATGTAGCAGACTGTGGAACTGAAAACCCAGTCTACATTGGGTTGATCTGTAACCCTCAGCTGATGCTCTACTCTCACGGGAGGTAAGTGAACTGCTGAGGTGCCCATTTTAAGAATGTGATTGTTCTAGCAACAAACATTCTTCTATCAGTTGCTGAAGATGATAATCACCTGTCAGATCCTTGTTTGCTTGTCTGTTTTTTGAGATGGGTTGTTATGTAGCAGAGGCCATACTTGAACTTGCTATGTTGCCAAGAGTGGCCTTGGACTCCAAAACCTCCTGTATCTACCTCCTAAGTGATGGAATTATAGGCCTGTCCGTTTTGTTTCAGATCTTTAATTAGCACATTTGTTAATAATTTATATGTCAAAGAATAGACAATATATATATATATATATATATATATATATATATATATAAGAATGACTAACTGAAATCCATGAAAATTATTATATAATGTGCTTAGGTATAAAAGAAAAATATAGGACTAGGACTAGATATTTTATACCAACCCCCCTTTTGTGGGTACAAAGTGGTCACGGCCTCCTTACTGTGAAGGAGCACACAAGCATGACCAATATTATTGAGTACGTAGTATGTTACATTCATTATTTCAGTTTAACATCCATCACAGCACCACAGAATATTCACTATTGCTATATCCATTCAAAGACAAAGAAACTGAGATTAGGGAATCTAGCCATGTGCACAGTGTTCACAGCTAAAAGACAGAAGGAAGCTGAAACCAAAGTGGTCTGACCTCAGAGCTGACACACTTCACGTTACATTTCCTAAGAGATTAAATTGCTAACTTCAAGCCCACAGGTCTGCTTCTCCCTCCCTAGAGGGACAATTCTCCTTCTAGATGGGGTTTCAGTTCTCTTTCCCATTTACTGATACAGCAAGCATCTGCTGTACTGGGGATATATGTGTGTGTTCTACATACATGACACACATATGCCATGAAATACTCAAAACAACCATATGGAGTAGTTATAATATGTCTACCTCACCAACCAGGAACAACATTCAGATGGGATATTATCCTCTTGGCTCAGTTTTTCACAGTAAGAAATAAGTAGTGGGGATAGAATCAGAACCCAAGTTTTACTGGGTTCTAAAGCACATTCTGTCTTTGAAACTACAATGGCCCCCATAGGGTGACAGCCCCACCGTTGTAGCTACTTCTCTTCTTAAAATGGCACCCTCTTAAAACTGTGGGTACCAGTTTCCTTTAGGGTAACACCAATATAGGACAAGCCCTGCTCCTCTTCTCTGCCAAACTACTTGATTCCAAACCCCTAACCCAAGCACTCAGGGGAACGTCAGCGTGTAAAACAAGCCTCAGATGGCAGTGTTAGCTCTTGACTCATTCACATCAATTCTCATCTGTCACAGAGTAAAGTGCAGCAGTCAGTCACAGAGAGGCATCCTTTTCCATCAGGAAGCAGCTTCCATGAGCTTGGGCTCACATTAAAGAAGAAACACACATCAAGAAAGAATGACTTTGCATGCCAGTATTTCTAGATGCTATGAGTGACACAGCCACCACTTCAACAGGCCAGTATGTTTCTTAGGCCCTTTCCTGCAAACTTCTCTTTCTTACTTCCTCTAATTTTACCCATGGTGTCTGTAGTTGTGACCTCTTTGAGACCACTGTCTCTTTTTAAAAACTGTAATATCTGGTGGCCCACCAACAAAGCAGCAATCATTCATCCAGTTTCTACTGAATTACCACATGGTTCATTCCATAAAAGCATGAAAACTCTAATAAGGGGGTTTCATCGGCATAAAGCAGTTACCATTGTGACTATTTGCATAATGTAAATAGCCTAGGAGCCAGAAACATCTCACATGCATAGAAAGATGGTGCCTGTTTCCCACTGGGATACATGGCTGGTCATATCAATGTTCCACACAACATACAATAATATATATGTTCTTATGTCAAAAACACAGATGTCTATCAAAATATGGCAATAGACTGGTTGAGTCAATGTCACCTACATTTCCAAAGTTTCATTTTATCGATTGAGAATAAAATTCAGCACCAAATCAAAGTCTTTATGATCATCACCAATACCCAGACTGACTCATGGCAAAGTGACGGGAAAGATGGAGGCCACCTGACAGGTTAGAGGAAAAGCACATTCTAAACATTGCAAAGACTACTTGTGGCAATGTGACCACAGAAGGAGGCACGGGAACCCGGGAAGCCATGCCTCTAAATGCAGGCAAGTGGGCATGTCTCACAGTATTTGGCTGGTGACTTTCCATCATATTGCTAAATGTAGTCTTGATTATCAATTTACAACCATTGTTAATATCTCTCCCCTTGGTTGACGTGTGCCGTGGAAGTGAACCATGACTTGAATCTCAAAACTCAAATCAAATGCAGACAAGAGATGGCCATTGTCTTTTCATTTAGTTCTCAATAATGTGCCCTCAACTTCCTCCTGAGATATAAACTATCATTTTACAGCATCCATTAGCTTAAACCATAACATCTCTGTCCTCCTAACTACTTTATTTTCCACTCGGGGTCACTGAAAAATGGAACATGTAGTCCTTGAGTACTTGGGTTAGTTATCAGTGGAGTTCTTAACTTAATCGTGTCCTTTGGTGACTCTTGGTTAGAGCAGATAGATACTGCCGACTGCCTTTGTCAGTGAATGGTTTTTCACGTCACTGACCTTACTTCCTCCTCTACCATATGCCCCTGTGTTGTGGGTATTGACAGCCAAAAAGGACAAACAACAAAAAGACTCAAGCAGTGGCCTGGGTTCCAATACACAGTGCAGCGGGAGCACAACCATCCCCCTCGCCATTTTCTCCTGCCGCTTTCCTCCTCTCTCTCCATCCTACTTTGCTAAAGCCAAACAGCATTTCATTTTAGTAGCTGGAAAAGGAAGGGGATGGTGCATATTTAAAACATTCTAAATTGGCCTTTAGCATATGTTGCTGGCACAGCAGAGAGCCTGCTTCCAGGGAAATACATAGTGAGGTATTTTATCAAGCAGCTCCTAGGTGAAGTGGCTTCACTCCATAAATACAGAAACAGCATCACTGGGAGTCGACAGGGCCATTAGAAGTTAGGGAGCTCCAGGGCAATTTTATGCCCCTGCGGGTAATGTCTTAAAGAGCTCAACAATGAAAATGTTATTTCTCCCCAATCGGATAGTTGATTACTACATTTGAAATATATCTTAATATGTCAAGAGGTGACTGTTCTTACATTCCTATTTGAACAGGACTCAGCTGTCGCTTGTTTAATTACGGGACAACCTAATGTATTACATCCTGGAACTGAAATGCAAAAGAAGACCTGATTTATGATCCAAGATTGAGCAAATTTATCTGCTCAGGGTTCTTCTCAAATTTTAAACTAAATCTAGAGTGACTATGTCTCGGCAGCACTGTCTCTCAATCCCACTAGTTTTGATTTAAAGTCTAATTACAGAATAAGATGTGTCTGTTAGGCAGAAGAGCTTCTCATTTGTCCCAAGAGGACCCACTGGGCCCTGGAAGAGACGTGGGCTTCAGTTTGTAAGGGTGCTTCTGTGCAATGGGCAGGGCAGCAGCCCTGTTCCATCGTATGGTTCTACCCAGCTCCTTCTGCTCTTTCTCTCAGCGCAGAATGCAAGCCTTATGGTCCCTGCCCTAAATCTGAAGATGTTCTTTTTCTGTTTTCTTGCAGAGGTTAAAGCATGAAATATAAACAGCAAGTGGAAGCTGGCATAGATAAATGGTAGCCGTATCACCAAGGCTGAACAAATATTTGTTTTGCTAATTTTAAGCTTCTCCCCTCTCTCCTGAGCTAAAACAGGAGGATCTTTGGGATACATGCTAACTTGTGGCTTTGGTCTCTCTCTCTCTCTCTCTCTCTCTCTCTCTCTCTCTCTCTCTCTCTCTCTCTCTCTCTCTCTGTACTAAGTGTGTGCGCTTCAATGCCCCATATCCAATATTAATTATCCATACCAAATGCGGAGATAAGAATCTTAAGCAGCTCTCGCTTGTTGCTATTCTAGTATTAGGCACGCCAGTCTTAATGGCTTTTAAAATCTGTATGTCCTGTAAGGAGTGGCACCTGCTTCAAACACAAGACCCACAGAATGGTCTCTCACCCTGTGTTCTAACTCATTTGGAGCTTGTTGTATTAACTTGACAGAGGGGCTCCAAAGGAAACAAAGCATTAAATTGGCAGAGCCCAAACAAGCCTTTTCTCTAGGAAGGGATTGGGTATTTTGGGTGACAGTCTAATTGCTTTTAAGCCCCCAATGAAGCCTCGGGAATGGAGTGGAGAGTGAGTCAATGTGAGCAGGCCAAGTCAGCCTGCTTACCAGGCAGAGACCTAACGAGACCCGCACATCACAGATCATGTCAAATAGTTTTCGAAAGGGGATTTCGAAACAAAAGTAAAGAATTAACATCTGGCAATCAGTGTGGTCCCAACATTGGTAACTTCTACGAAGCAGAACAGGCTGTTTCTCACTATGTGTGCTGGTCAGGAGCTTCCAACAAAGCTAGGCAGCAGGCTCTAAGCCATCTGGAATTTTAGGGCCTCTTATGTACATGGGGCAGAGATCCTGTCACATATATACAGACTGAGCAGAAAAAGAATCACCAAGTAGGTTATACAGCTAATGTCTCAGGGACAAATTGAACAGACTGGCAGGATGGTAGTATCCAGCAGAATTTTGGGCCATTCTTCATTTCAAAAATAATATTAACAAAGAATAATTACAAATAATTACTTCCTTCAACTCAAGTAGAGCTTTTTGGAAAATAATGATTTGATATTGTATGAACTGACAGTCACTTTTTGAAAGTTACCTTCCGAGTCCCCCAATTATCTCTTGACTTTTCAATAACTGGATTTTCCAGGACCCATGTGAAATTAATCTATATCAATTTATTGGTAAAAAAAAATGAAACCCAATAAGCCAAGGGAAAGGAAATATGCTTGTTCTATGACTCTGGTCATCCAAAAGGGAGCATGTATGCCAAGTAGTAACCAAAGCAATATCATCTGATGGAAGTTTCAGTTTGTAAGGCAGAAATCGGTGCTGTTGCAAGGCAAGATGGCATTCAAGTGGTAGCCAGGTTCACCAGCCACTTAGGACCTTTTGAGTAGCTGGATCAAAAATATGACGGGGGGCAAGGTTAAGAAGTGAATGGAAATGAAATCTGGGAAACTAGATGTTCACTATAATCATAAAGAATCAAATTCATCCAAAGAAAATGGGTAGATTCCGAGGGAAACCAGGACATGTCTGTAGGGATCTTACCCATCTATGTCCTTGAAGTTGCTGCAGCATCTACTGTCTCAGTCAGCCCAGGATCTACCCTAGTACCTTCACTTTGATGGGTACCCAAAGAAGGGACATTTTAGCCAAATATTATATCCAAGAAATGTAAGACATGCAACAGTCTTATGGATACTGGATCCCTATGTCAAATTTCCAGGAGAGTTCCATGGTAGGATAAACAAAGGTCAAGGTCATGAAACAAAATAATGGCGGCTGCAAGACAGAAAGTGACAACCAGGACTGTTGTTCAAGCCACGCTAGAAAATTATGCCTAGCCGAGTAGACAACTTAAGCACCTAGGGCAGAATGAAAGTTTCTCTCTTGTCATTAAGTCCTCTATTCAATTACCATTTATCGGGGTAATTAAACACTGGAAAGTGATGCCAAGCTAATTGTTAGATTATGATAATTACATGTCTTTGCTATGCTACAGCTGATCAAAATAAGATGTGGTTCCGTGCTCTTAGCTGAAGCAGCTCTGTAATCGCAGACTTTCCTACAGCACCGGACTGTTTATTACTAATTCATTACAAATCAGGCAGAGAAGCTTATTATTTGTAATGTTGCATCCCCCCCCCCAAGTCTCCTGGAACAAGACTCCCAAAAGGTTAAGCACAAACTGCTGCCTCTCATTGGCCCATTTCCATCCCAATTACACAGCTGAGCAGCACTGGGTGCCTCCATTTGAGAGGGTTCAGCAGACTGCCTCACAAAACCCTGCAGCCGCCTATCACCCTGGCAGGGACACCCAAGACTCCTTTCAGCCTCTGCCAGCCACTGTTCTGTTCTACCGCTGTGTCCCCGGCAACCAGAAGCTGGCAATCCAGAGGCTCCTTGGGTCTGGAGGCTCCCGTCTGCTCAGGTCAGGACCAAAGCAGGCAGGGCTTTGCCGCAGTGAGGAGATATGGAGAATACCAACTCCCCGACATCCACCCAGCCTCTATGTTGCTTAACCCAGAGCGAGGAGAGGAAATCAAATTTCTCAGCAATCAACCAGTCACCGCCGAAGAGTGACTCAGACCTCTGTGAATAAAGACCAGCATTAACTCATTGTCCTTGGTCTCCAGCAGACCGGAATGCCTGAGGATTAGAAACATCTCCTACCTCTCTCCCTTAGCCAGCCCAGGCCACTGCCCAAAGCCTGGCTGGTAGACAGGCTTCTCCCACGGCTTTTTTATGCTTCCCCTGAAGTTATCACCATCAGAGACTGTGTATGGAGAGGAAGCACAAAGCAAAGGCCAGGCTGAAGCTTAGACGCCGGCAGCAAGGTGTGCATCACGGCCTGCTGTCTATTGGAGACACGCTTTTCCCCCTTGCAGTGCCACGCACTGAATGTCTCTCTGCCCCTGAACGACTTACACTGAAAGCATAACCTGTATATGAATGTGATTGGAGACAGGGTCCTTATGAGGGTAATGATGGTTAAAGGGGACAGAAAAGAAGAGCCCTCAGCCAATAGGATTGGTGTCCTCTTAACAGATAACAGACCGCTCCCTCTGTCCACCATGGGAAGGCATGATGAGAAGGGAGATGCTGACAGCCATTCCCATACCTCTAACCAACCCCTGCCGGAGCTTGCTATGGGACCCTTGCCTCCAGAAAATAAATCTGTTACTTAAGTTACCAAGTCTATTGTAGCTTTTACCAGTAGCTGGGGCAACTGATACTGACTGGGCTTTTAACTTCACATTGATAGTATTGAAGAAAGTGGAGTGGTTTCAAGTTATAATGTTATCAGTGACTATAATAATGAATCGTAAGTTGATGAAGTACAATAGAGAATAACTAAAAATGTCCAGGGTAGAAAGGGATGAGAAGAAGGAGAGGGAAGAGGGCAGAGTTACATCACCATTGTCACCTCCCACAGTGTGTAGTGATGCTCAACAGCCATGAGCTGTTCTGAGCAGGCAGGACACGCTGTTTTCCCAAGAAGGGATAGCTGCACCTCTGACACTAACTTACGGCACTGCAGAAGTGGCTGTGTCATCATGAGACAACTGTGCTGTCTCATGATTTCAGCAAGGCTTTCACTTAGAGTTACAAGGAACAAGGGTGTGACAGAAAAAGTCTCTACTCCATTCCCCACCTCCTTGACCCTGGGAATTAAGACGGAATATGCTAGCACCCTTCAAACATCATAGTAAATGTGTCTTAGGAACACAACAAACCACAAGGTACTTCTTAATATCAGAACATAGGAAATCACCATTTAATGCACATGTTGGCGGGGGGCCTGTGGCTTAAGCCTGGGGAGCTGGGTATTACGGGTCATCCCATAAACATGGGTTTATGCTGCTTACTGTTAGGATGATTTCTTCCCTGGAGTTATTAAAAGGATATTCATTCATACAGCTGGTTCCTAGATTTACTTTTATAGGCTGGACCACAGAAAGATCTATGTGAGAATAACTCAGCATTCAAAATAAGAAATGGATTGCTCTATCCCAAGGAAACAGAGGGGGCAAGAGATAAACAGCTCACCATTTAGTTCTTAGAAAGAAATCCCGGCACTTTGGGGATCTTCATGCACAGTAACAGCTCTACCTATTTCAATCTTGTTTATCTCCGTGACAGAATATGGTGGATGGTTTTCCTCCACCCACTCCGTTTTAATAAATTCTACTTTCAAAGCCATACTTTCAAAACTATAGTTCAAAGCAAGTGTACATGACCTTCCTCTTGAGCTTCCAGAAGTTTTGGTACAGCTTGCTCCAAGGTTTGAATGAGCCACTTGTGTAGGCCTCGAGTTTCAAAGGACACAAGATACTAGGATGATGAGCTAAGGTGACAAGGGACACTCCATGCTGGGTGACAAGTCAGCACTGTGAGCTTTGAGAAGAAGAGGTCACAACTGGCTTTCCTCTACATTCAGCAGTCTAATCACAGATACCAAGGTTTCACCACGTGTACATTAACATTTTATTGTTATTCAAAGTGGTCTGTCTTCTCAAAGGGAGAAAACAAAACTCCAGCTATGGTGGTCACAGACTCAGCACTGATGAGCTAGGTCAAAGAGCAATGAATGGGTTTATGGCTCCTGTGGGAGCTACTAAATCAGCCTGGAAGTTAAACACCGAATCTGTGTCCAATGCAGAACAAATGTGGCGATAGCTCATCATTCAATTTATTTACAGAAAAGGCCAATTTCATTTGTTGAAGTTTTAATTCAACATCTGGTTCCTACTTTGTACATGCCAAATACTTAATTAAAATCATAACCCATTTTATATGCTAAAAAGAACTTGTATTTTTTCCCCATCCTTCACATTAAATATCAAACACACCTTCCAGCCTTATCTCAGCGAAGTAGGGCGTTGGTAAACAGAAGATGCACTTTGGTGACATCAGAATTACTGACTCAGAGTAAGTACCCCGTAGCTGAGAAACGGGAGGAAGACTTGAGATCCACCCAAATACAGTGAGTTCAGCAGAAAAGTAAAAGACAGGGTCCCTAAAAGCACCGGTTACCCTGGTATAACATCCACAACTAGCAAGAGTATCATGTGACAAGCTTTGACCAGGTTAGGTAGCACAGAAAGTCGGTTTACAAGGTGGGAGAAGAGCACATCCACTGTTGGTACTGTCAAGCCCAACTGGAGCGGACAGTGACCCCCAGAGGCTGGAGGAAAGGGTTTACTGCCAGATGATGGATTCATGATCTAAAGCGCACGGCATCCCTCAGCTCAGAATGCTGACTTCTAAGGAGTTACAAACTATCCTTTTAAAATATAATTTATTTACTTTTATTTGATGTGCATTGGTGTTTTGCCTGAATGTGTGCCTGTGTGAGGGTGTCAGATCTTGGAATTACAGAGAGCTGTGAGCTGCCATGTAAGGGATGGGAATTGAAGCCAGTTCCTCTGGAAGAGCAGTCAGTCAGTGCTCTTAACTACTGAGCCATCGCTCCAGCCCCTATAAACTATCCTAACTTCCCAGCAGAAATGAACTGAAAAAGCACAGAGGGCCAAATAAGTGATTTTTGTTTTATTTTAGTACAAATAAAGATTGCTGGTATCGAAGCTAAAGAAATGAACTTCTGTATGCAAACTTCTGATAGATCATTAAACTTAGCTTTGTTTGTTTTTCATATCAAGGTTGTGGCTACAATATATAATTAATTCCCTAAAGATGATGGATGAGTAAATGAACACACGAATCACTATCATTCTCTGACAGTTAGGATATTTAAGAAGTTACACTACCTGAGAGGAGACTGTGCCTACTCGAGCTAAGGGCATGGAAAGTCCTGAGACAACTGGAAATTGGGCACTAGGTTCTTGGCTTTCTTTTTGGTAAACTGCGATGCAGCATCTTCAGGCAGGAGCTGGACAGGAATTCTCAGCACGGTATTTGAAGCTACCTGTTTATTATGTGCTGTGTGCTCCTATCAAACAAACTCCAACATTCGGTTTTGACTCAACAGTCACAACTCAGCTATTAGAGCCAAAGTAAATAAAGTTCTACCTAAACACACCTTTAAAACACCACCCGATTTTTTTTTAATATTAAAACTTAATTATATCATCCCCCCTCCCTCCACTAACAGTCTCCCAGATTGTTCCTCTCTGTGTCCCAGACACTCCTCGTGCTGACTACACTTGACCGACAGGAATTACAAGTGTATGCATCATGAATGGTGGAAGCCGGTCAAAGGTGAGCCTGAGTATGGTCCCCTGATACTTCATAGTCAGCAACAATTGCACCAGGACCTTACTTCCCCATCAAGAATATAATGAGCCATACAAGTGCTTGGGTTCTGAGGGGTCATGTCATACAGATGTTTGCTTTCAGACCTGGAAATTATCTAGTATCTTTTTCAACCCCCACCCCCCAAAGAGAACATTGGCCTTGAATAGTGCTGCCCCTCCAGAAATTTAAGTAGCAGTCCAAATTTGATTCATACACCTCTTTCCTTTCCAGGGGCAACCCACTGGGAGTGCCTCCAGGCATTCCCACAGCCCCGCCCTCTGAGAAGATTTGCAAGGGGAGCAGAGGAAATTGAGCTCATGTTTTCCTAGGAAAGTCAAGCTGATTGTATTATCGACTGTCTACTGCATTAGCCATTTCCAACTGAATTACAAACTGTTTCCCTGCATTATATTGCTATTGTTCAATACCGTTTTCATTGCCCTAATGAAACAAAGCTATATAATAAGACCACAAAGTACTGATTACAGTTAAGTATAATAGAAGATCTACTTTTAAAATATGCAAAGAAAGAAAGATAAGAAATTCTGATAATTGGCAGACATGATTCTCTTTATTCTTTTTGGATTTGTTGGGACCAAAACGGTACTGACGAATTAATTAGTTTTCCTACAAAAATACAGATAGTATTTTCCCTAAGAGAATTTCTCGAAGACTTCCCCAAGAGGGAAAGTTTCCTAGTGAAGACAAAAACAGCCAGCCAGCTCCTGAATTTTATACCCATCTTCAAAAACGGGTACTCAAGTCATGGTATTCTAGTATCATCAAAAGAGGACATCCAAATTCTCCCAGAGTAGCAGGGTTCTCTCTGTCTGGATGTGAGGTTTCTGGAGAAATGCCAACATAAAACCATTAGCGCATCGCTTATCACTCTACAATGGATCACCCAACAACACACATGACCAGGTTGCTATCCTGGGCTGGACGCTGCCCAAGTAAGATGACAAATCCATGGCTGACTTTCCGACCTTTTAGCAAAGGCAATGGAGATTATCTGGCAGCCCTTTATACGCTCCGCTCGGCTCCTCTTGGGTAGCTAGATGTATGAACAAGGTACTGGAAGGGTCAGACAAAAGTGACAGAGCAAGTTTTTTGTTCCCTAGGTACATCATGATGAGGAGCTGTAGAGCCCAGCACTTGTGATGCCCATGCCAACGCCACTGTACCCTGAAAGGCACACAGTGGAACTGAAATCCTGGGGACAGACTCGCCGTTAGGATACATTACTCAGGTCCTGAGTTGAGCTGGTGACACATAATGAAACCATTGGGGAGCAGAGCAGTAGCAAGTGATCAATGACTGCCCGGGTTCTAGACACTCATGCATCCAACATCAGAAAAATCCTCCCCTCTGTTGCTCAGTGGATACAGTAGGAATGTATGGCTTGCTGCAAGTACCCGGATGTGAAGATCAGAACCTCATTTCTGGAGGACACATTCCAGTCATGGAGCAAGCCCTCTGGAGATCTCTGTTGAGTGTTCATGCTTCTGTAAGGAACACTGACAATAGAATCTTCCATGTGGACACACCATGCTGAGTTCTCCACACTGTATTTGATACATCGATCTGATGTCAGCAGCTCAGAGCTCTCTCCTCAGTGCTCAATTTACTTGCATTTTCCCATTTCTGCACCCTTGAACAAAGCTGAAAATAAATCAGCTGCTATCTCTTAGACCTTTTTCAATAGCGTGTATGACTTGAAAGATGAACGAGAATACACATTTATCTTTCCCTATTAGAGTGCTAATTTATGCAAGCCTGCCTGCCTTTCGTGTCTATTGATTTGACTCTTGTTGTCTCATCCTCTGTACTCCAGTAAGGTCCTGGCTGACTTAACAATAATTCGAAGCCAGACTTGCACAGATTTTTACACGCTCTCGTGTCTACAGCTCCAGTTAGAAGTGTGTGTGAGCAAGGCAGTGCAGGGAGAAATTGCGGATGGCTTGAAGAAGGGTTTCTCGTCATCCCATTGGGAAGAAAAAAAAAATCTCAGGGAAGATGAGAATATTTCCTGCTGGAACTTCTCCTTTCAATTTTAAATAGTTATGCCTGAATGTTTGAGAAGAATCCCGTGCTTCAGGCACACTGACATTAAAATAGAAGCACAATTTGAGATTACAGATTATGAAACAAGTAAGCACAGCTGCTGTATGCAGGACACACGTCCATTTCCAGATCTACTTGGCAATGCAGTCAAACTTAGAAGTAAAATTGTCTCTACTGTGACAACTAGAAAAAAAAAATGCTTAACCCCAGTGGAACGATTTTGTTTTTCCAGAAAAGGTTTGCTATTTATTTGCTACTCATCCCAAATAATTCTCAATTTGCTACTTCACTGGGAGACATAAATATATACCCCTACAACCTTTTCAATGTTAATTAGCCCCAATGATTCCAGTTTATGGGTTCAAGCAAACACAGCTAATTTTAGTATTGAAAATAATGACAAAACTATAAAATGGTTTCCGCTGTTGATCATAGGACAAAAGTACACAGGAGTTGCCATCATAAGATGTGATTTTTTTTTTGAAGCCCCCAGTTGTTTTTAGTCTACTTTGTAGAGTGTGCATGTTAACGTCATAGTTTCACTCTTCCCGTTTATCCAGACCCTTGGAGGAAGAAGGGGATGTGAGAGTCCAGTGTCTGCTCTCATTCTGCTCCGCGTGGCCCTGGAAGCAGGAACCCTACAGTGGAGAAGTCACAGACGCTCGTGAGCCTGTGAGCGAGAGGCTTCTCAGCTTATTGAACATTCTAGCAGTGCTCAGCCAGGGATGTCTGACAGGGGCAGAGGGACACCTGGCAGGCAGAGAGGTCAGCCACCCAGAGTTCTCTAAGGAGGGTCTCCGCAGCTCAAGATGTCCAGGAACACTAACAGGCATCCCGGCAACCACCTGGGAGGTGTCAATAATCAAAAGTAGAAACCAGTGTGGAAAGAGAGTTTTGTCTTTAGTCCTTCCCGTGGCACCTGGCTTTTTGAGCGCATATGGTACGTTAACTTTTCTAGTGTCTGGAGGTTATCAAGGAAACCAGAGCTAATTAAAGATATTTCAACTTTTAGACATTGCTGATAATTTGAAAGAAACAACTATCTGTTTGTTCTGGCAGGCAGTGTAGCAGAAAAGGTCAAGAGAAATGGATTCCAGGCCACCTGCCCAGCTTCAACTCGGGGCTCTGCTACTGCTGTGTAACCTCGGTGTGTTCCACCACCCTCCACTGACGGTTTCCTCTTCAGTAACACTGGGATTGTGATGATGCCTCTACAATGCTCATTAGGCCTAGGCATTTGTTTGTGCTGATGAAAACTAAAAGTACTTGGTACAGGGCTTGGTATATAGTAGGTGCCCAATAAATATTAATGGTGAAGGAGACCCGACTGTATTACTGAGATAATTTAAAAAGGTACCCTTGAGAGCCACAAACAAGGAAATTTTAATTCTTTTTCTTTTTTTTTTTAAACTTTGCTCTGGGCATTATGTTGCACACCTGTAACCGAAATACTTTCGTGGCTGAAGCAGAGGGAGCTTGAATTCAAGGCCAGCTTGGGACACATAGCAAGATGCTCTCAGGAGGGACAGAAGGAAGGATGAACCAGAGGGAGGAGGAGGGGGGAAACAGCCTGTGAGCAGGCACCCTGAGAGTCCCAGGGTGTTTACAAGTGAGGATATGGACAGTAACTGCTATGTGGTGTGAGAAGACTGGACTATGATCATATCACACTTTTAGTGAAATCAGTAAAAGTAACTTTGTTGACGTAGAATAGTCTTTCCAAACAAATCAGTAAAAGTAACTTTGTTGATGTAGAATAGGTCTTTCCAAGCAAATCGGTAAAAGTAACTTTGTTTCCGTAGAATAGGTCTTTCCAAGCAAATCGGTAAATGTTACTTTGTTTCCGTAGGATACAGCGCAGGCAGACCTCACACCTGCTATACAGCCCAGGCTGGCCTGCAACTTGCAAACCTTTTGCATCCGCCTCCTAAATTCTGGGATTAGAAGTGCCCACCCACACGCCTAGCTGAAAAGCAGACTTTGCAGGAGACCAGTTTGTTTGTGTCTAAAGGAAAGGGAAAACGCTAATTCATCTGAAGGGTTCCTTGTGAATTTGCAAAGGTAGCACAGTCCCTGTGGTCCTATGCCTTCCCTACAGGAACATGAGTCCTCACACATGTATGGAGTGTGTCTGTCAGAAAAATCACGCTAGCAAGTCAGTGTATTAATACATTGTCACTTCTCCAACAACTAACACCTGTCACACACAGTACTCAACAGACCCCTGAATATGTGGGGAAACACTGACAAAGAAGAGGCCTGTGGAAAGAAACCCTGAATAGAAAGACAGAAATGCAGAACGACACAGCAGAAGAACACCGTGACTTCTGAATTCTACTAAGGTTCCATAAAGTGTGTTCATACTGCACTGTGATATATAGTTTTCTGGAGGGGGGTGTTTGAATTTAAAACTGCACTTTGCTAGAACAACATATTTGATTGTGAAACCGAATTTATGTCTTATCTCTGTTAATTGATCAATTCCATACAGAGAAGCATACTGCCAGCCTTCTGTGGTTCAAGGCATTATACCTGAAGACAGAGAAACAGAAATGAATTGAGACAAGGGAATAGACAGACAGTTGGATGGAGGACAGACTGCCACACAAATCAATCACCACGATGATTAGGTAACAAATGTCATAAGAGACATTGATATTAAGTGCTATGTCTCTTTTTAGACGATAAAAACAGACTTTGAATGAGTTCTTGAAGACTTCAGACAAGCCAGATTTTGGAACAGGGGAACGGTGGGCTTCCCAGGCTCCTGGACCTGCAAATCCCGAAAGACCTAAAACAATGAGTTGGTTGAGAGCAAGCAAAGCTACCGAGGAGAGCCAAAACTTCCCCTTAAACAAAAACGACTGATAGGCACTGAAGGAACAGGGAAGATTTTTAAGAAGATGCAGACATGACTGGGTTTGAATGCTTAAGTGATCATATTTTTAGCCCTGGGTAAGGTAGCCTAGACAGAAAGAAAGCAAGCCCAGAGCAAAGAGATCTTTAGCATTCTGTTGCAATAGACAAGGCACGCATGCACACTCGCACAGGCGTGCTCGCTCACGCGGGGACACACACACACACACACACACACACACACACACACACAATCACAGGCTTCAGCTGGGGATTTTTGCTCCTTGGATGTGCCAATAAACTATTCACTTCTGCATGTATCCAGTGGCTATTTTTAGAGGCCCTATTCTATGCATGCTATGTGGCATTGCTGAAAGTTACAAGTTAGATTAACACAAAACGCTCTGCTTTCTTGTGATTGCCCAGATATGAAGAGGGCTTAAACAGGGCATTTGTAGGATTACAGGAAAAGAGATGAACAAGAGAAAGGTTTCGGAGAGGCAGAAATATCAGAGGAGGGTTAAAGATAATCCTCAATGTTTGTTCACTATTTTGGAGATCTTACATGCCACATGCTGAAAGAAGAGTAAGTGTGAACTGAGAAGCCTGGGTTTGCCTTTTGCAATCTGTAAATTTGAGCAAACTAGTTAATCTCTTAATTTATCACTTTTTAAATAAATAAGTGAAAAGCCCAGTATCACTGTTTCAGTATAAATGGGGAAGACATGAGCTGGGGATGTAGCTCAACCGTAAAGTGCTTGCCTAGCATATTCTTGGCCCTGGCTTCTACCTCCAGTCCTACAAGCATAACAGCCGAAACAATTACTTCTTGGGGAGACAGGGCAGAGATTAAGGCCACTAGCTGCTCTTCAAAAGGACCCAAGTTTGATTCCCAGCACCCAGATGGCTGTCCACAAGCATCTGTAACCCTAGTTCCAGGGCATCCAACACTGTCCTCTCCCTTCTGAGAGCACCAGGAACCCACATGGCACACACCACATGGCATCATCACCACCACTACCATCATCATCATCATCAAATAGAAAAATAAATGGGGTGCATAAAAAACAGTCATATGTAAATGGTAGCTTTATTATTTCAACAACTAAAATGATGTGATTTAGTTAGATATTGAGGAAATACTCAGTTCCATCCCTGAGTTGAACTCATTACACCTGAAATAACCACTCACGAAGGCAGCACCATGATTGGGTGAGGACTTCCATGGAAAGGTAAGACAAACCAAATCAAACAAACAAAACATGGTAACAAGCCAGGCATGGCAATACAGGTCTTTAATCCCAGCACTTGGGAGACAGAGACAGGTGGATCTCTGTGAGTTCTAGGCCAGCCTGGTCTACAGAGTGAGTGCCAGGACAGCTAGGAATATGTAGATACCCTGTTTCAAACAAACAAACAAAAAAATGAAACACAAAACAAAATCATGGCAACAAACTATGCAAAGGACAAAGGACTCAACTCTTTCTGCACAGAAGGTGGCAGAACTCGGGACAATTTAGATGGTGGCAACTTCCAAGAAGTTACAAGAAAATGTGTAGTTACAGTTAATTACTCCACCTGTTCTCAGATGCACTGACGGGCGAAGCCACACAAGAGAAGACAGCAAGCTTAGCAAAGAGAAAAGTGAATGACATCATCATCTAGCAATTTCTGTCAAGTTCCTTCTCACCACCCGTTTCCGACTCTCGCACCATCTAACATCCTGGAGGAGCCATGTAGGTTTCAAAATCCCCAACAAAGGAGGATGAATATGGAATGTGCTCTTAATGAAAATGATTTTACACCTGCTCAGCATCACTAAAAATGACAGGAGAAAAACCATCTGCATCGCCCTCTCTGGACAAATAAAACTTCTCCTCCGAAATCTTCCAGAAGATAATTAAATGCCTTAACTGAGAGGGTAATTTAAGATTCTGTCCATCTCCAGAACTGCTGGTAATCCGTTAAACAGATGGAGGCCATTACTTTTATCCCCACCTTTGCTTCTGGATCCCCTGACACAACCGCTCTGTTGTTTTGTGTGGCAGACAGCCCCACAGGTCCCGAAGGTGACGCAAATCTTGTCCCTTTAAGCCAGCTATTATTTTTGCTGATAAGCAGGGAGAGTGGTGGCAAGAAGAGCTGAAATACTTTATGTGCCTCAACTTCCACATTAAGAAGAAAAAGACTTACAATGGAATGATGTTTGCCCAGAAACATTTGGGGACACTGGTTGCTGAAACAAAATGGGTTTTCAGCATTGTGGGATGTCTATATGCTGGCTTAGAATTCCAGGTGAAATTTTTCATTTCTCTGGACAACAGTAAAAATTTTTACTTCTTAGAAAAGTACTGAAATAGCCTCAGAGGAATGTCACTGGCCTGGGACTACGAAATGTCTTCTGGAACCCACACTTGCCTGTCTCCTTCCTCATGTGTCTGAGTAGATTGTAAGTGATGATTCACACAATACAATTGTTGGAGCCTAATTGTTCAAAGTATTGCTCAATCAATCAAATGGTCTTTTTCAACATTTGCTGCTAAACAAATTTTTCTGTGGTTGACCAAAAACATGAGAGGTGAAGGGTGAAAGTAAGGGCACAGGATATACATGGTTCATCCAAACATTCCAACAAAGCATCATTACTTCACATCAACTGGACTCTGTTTTGTGAGAAACATGGGGGTGTTTATAATCATCTTAAAAATTATAAATATATAATATTGTTGAAATCAGAAACCACTCAAACCAATAAGAACATGGGATGCAAGTTTATATGTCATGATTCAGAAAGAATATTTTAAAAAACACAATGGTTTATCATTTGCCCCATTCATTAAGAGAAAAAGAGGATGGATTCTAGAGGGTTTCTGTTCTCTTTATGTGACGTCGAGAAACAGAGCTACTTGGCCTTGGCATTAATCCCTGAACATCTACCCCTTGGGTGGTCAGCAATCTCTCCTCGCAGTGTAGAGACCTCATTACTTCCAAACACAGAAACTGCATCTGAGAAAGAAAAGGTTAAATATAGTTTTCTTAGACTATTAAAAATTTTTGACATCACTTTGTTGTTCATTGATACTCATCAATAAACCCCCATTGATCACCAGATGAATCTAAATGTAACCTCTTGTACAATAACACCTATGTGCTCAAGCCTCAAAGATCCATTTGTTTCAAAGGTGTGATTTGTTCACTTAGCCCTGCTGAGATAATACTCTCATTTAATTGCCCATAGTGCAACTGGATAAATCAGCTATATTGGTTTGTATTAATGATCTATGTGCATGTGCTGAGGGAAAAAAAAATCAAGTTCTTCAATTTACAAACTACGAGATTGGGATAAGGTATTTTCACAACCAATCACAAATTAGCAGATATTTCTGGAATTTGAAAAATTGAAAAACATAAAATTTTTGAATACTCTAGGAAATCTCAATTATCTTCCTCTTTTAGAGGTAGAGAGTAAATATTCTCAGTCTATATTTACGAATACAGATCATTTATGTATACAGAATGAATGGTACTGATTAGATGAATGGATAAGAAAATTATGAGGAAAACATAAATTACCCAAGCCTGGACACACTGAAGAAATATCAGAGTCACAAACCTGATATTCACTGGTAGAAAAAAATAATTAAAATATTTCACATGTTAGACTTAAGGTATCTTTTTCAATTGAAATCCCTATTAGTCCTTAGTCAAATGTAGGAATTGTATCGCACACACCCAAGAAAATTCATAAACACACACACACACACACACACACACACACACACACACACACACACACACGGTCTTAACTTTAAGAAAAAAATAAATAACCCACTAAAACTAAGTAGAAAGAAGTCCTTGTCTGTTTTCTTCCTTTCCTTTTAAAATTGTGTGCTAATGTTTTATTCGCATATAAAACTCAAAATCTGTACAGTATTTAAATTTTTTTACGATGTGCATGCAGTGCCCATGGGGCCAGAAGAGGGCACTGGACCCCCATGGGACTGGACTACAGACAGTTGTGAACTGCCATATGGGTGCTAGGAATTGAGCCTGGTTCCTCTGGAATGGCAGTCAGTGCCATCTCTCCAGCCCCTATCTGTATAATATTTTAAACAAATATTAACGTGATATAATTTTCTTCTAAAGACACTATATTCTTTCCTTATTTGTTAGAGTAGTATATGTATACTTTGTTGTATATCTTTTTTTACATAGATGACCAAGACTGAACTCTTCTGGCTTCTTGCCTCTACATCTAGAGTGCTGGGATTATAAGTGTGCATCACACTTGGTTTCTGAAGTGCTAGGGATCTCAGCAAGGCTTGTACAGGCTATCTATCAGTTACACATTGCCAGCCCAAGGATTTTAGTTTTTGTTTTTTTCTGAGACAGGGTTTCTCTGTGTAGCCTAGGTTGTCCTGGAACTTGCTGTGTAGAATAGGATGGCATCAAACTCAGTGATTCACCTGTTTCTGCCTCCCAAGTGCTGGGATTAAACGCACGAACCACCATGACCTGAAAGGTATTTGAGTTTTAATTGATAATATATTATTAGGTTGAATATTGTGATGTATAATATGGATTTAAAAGTACCCCTGGGGCACAGCCATGTTCTCAATTGAGTTCTAGATGTGGCAGAATATTCAGAAAGAAATATATTGGATCTGGAGAAATAGCTCAGTGATTAAGAACACCCACTGCTCTTGTGGAGGACCTGGATAGAGTTCCCAGCACCTACATGGGGACTCACAACCACCTGTAACTTGAGTTCCAGGCTATTGGACTCCCTCTTCTGACCTCTGGGCATCAGACACACATGTGTTACACAGACATAGACAAAGGCAAGACTCTCACAGAAGTAAAACAAATCTTTAAAAAAAAAAAAAGGGTGAAGGCTACAAAGTCAATGCTATCTTCATTTAAAATATGCTGATATTTGGTAAAATATAATATAATGCTCATTACAAATTTTAAGTTACTTGAACATGTACTACCTTACCAAATTCTAAGTCTGAGCCTGTTGTACCCTATGTATGTCATTTTACATGGAAATAGATTTCTAGGAAGTGAATTCCAGAGGAGCACACGTACAGAAACAAATAAAAAGCTATTTATAGGTAACTGATTTCATGAGTTTCAAAGTTATTGACTAGGTAATTTTAAAATGGTACTAGCAACATAGTTTGCCAAGTTTCTACTTTTGGAAACGTCAATAACTTGTGGTCTCGATTTAAAACAAGCCAGAATGCACAAACTCAAGTGGTTCCAGAGGAGAGAGGCAGACCCTACCGGGTTCAGCAGGATGGAGCGGGCAGGTATATTATTGACATACTTGTTGATATGATTTAAGAATGTTCAAGGCCATCTGAGGCTAACGGCCACATGTGAGATCAGCAGAGGCCTAACCTGGCTAATTGTCTCCCCTGATTGCCAGGGGTTTGATTAGAATAATCAGCTCTCAGCAGCCCTAAGGCAAAGATGCCAGCAGAGGTGGGGAAAGCAAGGTCACCATAAACCCATAAAACATTAATGTTACCAAAAGGAACAAGAGCAAACTATTCTCATAATTAGCGTGGGCATTTCCCTTCTGTTACTTTTCAGTTGCATTTATACAAAGTAAAGCAAATATGAATATTCAGATTCCCTAAAATTAAAAATCTATCTATACATTGTTACTGGTGGAAAAAACAAACAAACAAAACTGTGCTTCACTTCTGTGTAGTTACTTTAAGGTACTTACCCTAAGAACAATAAATGGTTTAATAAATTGTAAATTAACCTTTCCTACTCTCTTTTCACTGCAATGTTAAAGGAAGTATGTGAAAATCATATCTTGATTGTTGGAATACAGAATGAACATCCAGTTATCAATGCTGCTTCATTAAAACCCAGCAGTGTTCAAGTGGCAATGCCCTGCTTTTGAGGATCCTCTGCTCCCTTCAGCTTCAGGTCAGAATGACGTTTGTGTCTCATGAGTCTGGGCCAAGAATCTTTTACTTTACCACTCCCGAGTGAAAACATTTCAACCTCAAGATTTATGTTCCAGAATTCTTAATCTCTGAAAGGTGAAAACTTGAGGGAAAAAATTCAATATGCAAAAGGTAACATTTCACTCCCCCAAATACTATTGGAGACATTCCTCTTTGTTGACTTATCTGTCACGTTTAGGGCATAACTCAGTACAGTAGGGGCTAGAATAAGAAAAAATACATTGGAGTGAGAGAAATTTCCTAAATGGCTCCTAAATTTGATTTCTGCCTCATAAACCCTTCTTCCTAATGTTTCCATAAAAATTAGAGAGAGCGGAGGAAGTGACTGGAGAACCCAGTCTGAGGAGTTCAAACTCAGGTCCGGGGATGGCGGGAGATGCTTTCAACCACAGGGAAGTGTTTAAAGCATTTGATAACATTAAACACTGACTCCCATCTACCTGCCAGACTGGACAAAATCTCTGGGCTTCGCTGGTGCCTCCAAATGTAACTGTCAGTCAGTTGGTGTCAAAACCTAATGTCTTTTCCATGGCCTTACACATCTGGTCCCTGTCAGTGTCAGCAGGGCTTGTTGGATGTGGTGTCAAGGCCAGCAAGATGATTTATATGCACAGACCCAAAGATCTCAAGGCTCATTCAGGAGATGCGTTTCATCTGGTATACTTGACATCAACAAATGATTGACTGAAATTAAACAAAACTTTACATCCTGAAATCTGAGCGCTCGCTTCTCCTCCACTCACTCAGACAGGAATATGGCTAGTTAGCTCTGGAATTCGCAGAAGACCCGTGTCAACAGTCTATTAATAAGACGGGGGTAGGGTGAAAGCACATGAAACACCTCCGTGCTTTGACCTCTAACCTCTTTAGGCGGGCACATTTTTGAAATTCTTCATGGGATCCAGAGTTACTAACCGGCCACACTGGGAATAGAAGTAAGGATATCTGGTATTCAGATGTGCCCAGAGTTTAATTTGAAAACCTTTAACTGAAGAAGACTGTATATAATGTGTGAGTTTTGAAAAGAGTGCTATTTATTTTTCATCAAAAATTATCTAAGTATTTGTTTGATTGGAAGTGGAAATACTTCATTCTGTCTTTAATTTCTCTCCTATCGCTATAGGAAATCACGAGGTTTCTTCCTTGGGCTTCCAGGCTCCTTGTGGCAAGCTGATAATGGACAATTCTCTTCACTTTACTCAGTGTGAGCATATGTGCAGAACGGAAATGCTCAGACTGCCTGTCTGGGTGCAGCTACACCAGGTTTTGAATGTCTCTCTCAAAGAAAGCGCCAGCCTCTGTTTGGAAATGTTTCCTGTTTATCTGCTGTCTGACTAACAACTTTTAGCTTTGACTGACATAATACAATGTCAAAAATATTAACTCCTCCTCTGACTTGGAGGCCTTAATTGAAAAACGATTTGATAGGGAGGTCTAAGGATGGGTCGTGTAGGTACTGTACATATCAAGCTGAAGTTAATTTACCCTAAATGAAGAAAGGTGCCACGGATATTTTTTTCCAGGCTGAGCCATTTCTGTACCCTGTCTGTAGACATGCAAAAACTTGCTTAAGCACTGAAGAAAGAAAAAGATGTTAGTAATGACTGTTTAGCAATCCAAGGGCAGTGCACACGGGTTCTGGAAGAGGCCGGCTGTTCGTGCACTGCCATCAATCCAAAAAGGCTTGCTCTAACATGTGAAGCACTGTA